>NC_091225.1:857783-985283 GCF_040958095.1 Procambarus clarkii
TGTAATATCAAACTGCGAATACGTGCATAGAGCCAGAATTTGGCTCCAAATTATGTCTCAGTCCTCGAAATTGGGATGTTTGGGATATTTTGAAAACTGCAGGGAGGTTTGGGACAAATGTGACAAAACGCCTCATTCAGTACTTGGCATATGTTGGTATAAAAAAGTCGCAATTTCAAACTGCGAATACGTGCAGAAAGCCAGAATTTGGCTCCATAATATGGCTCAGGCCTTGAAATTGGGATATTTGGGATTTTTGAAAACTGCAGTAACGTTTGGGACAAATGTGATCAAACGCCGCTTTCAGTACTTGGCAAATGTTGGTTATAAAAAGTCGTAATTTCAAACTGCGAATAATAGCAAAACAACAGTATTTGGCTTCAAAATATGGCTCAGGCCTTGAAATTGGGATACTTGGGATATTTCGAAAAATGCAGGGGAGTTTGCGCAAAATGTGACTCACTGCCTCTTTCAGGACTCGGCATATGTTGTGTATAAAAATTCGTAATATCAAACTGCGAATACGTGCAGAGATCCAGAATTTGGCTCCAAAATATAGCTCAGGCCTCGATTTTAGGATGTTTGGTATATTTTGAAAACTGCAGAGGGGATTGGGACAAATGTGACCAAACGCCGCTTTCAGTACTTGGCATACGTTGGGTATAAAAAGTCGTAATTTCAAACAGCGAATGCGTGCAGAGAGCCTGAATTTGGTTTCAAAATATGGCTCAGGCCTCGAAATTGGGATATTTGGGATATTTTGAAAACTGGAGGGGAGTTTGTGCAAAATGTGACTCATTGCCGCTTTCAGTACTTGGCATATGTTGGTTATAAAATTCGTAATATCAAACAGCGAATACGTGCGGAGAGCCAGAATTTGGCTCCAAAATATTTCTCAGGCCTCGATATTGGGATGTTTGGGATATTTTGAAAACTGCAGGAAGGTTTGGGACAAATGTGACCAAACGCGGCTTTCAGTACTCGGCATATGTTGGGTATAAAAAGTTGGATCTTCAAACTGTGAATACGTACAGAGAGCCTGAATTTGGCTCCAAAATATGGCTCAGGCCTCGAAATTGGGATGTTTGGGATATTTTGAAAATTGCAGGGGAGTTTGTGCAAAATGTGACTCACTGCCGCGTCCAGTACTTTGCATATGTTGGGTATAATAGGTTGTAATTTGAAACTGCGAATACGTGCAGAGAGCCAGAATTTGGCTCCAAAATATGGCTCAGGCCTCGAAATTGAGATGTATGGGATATTTTGAAAACGGGAGGGAGGTTTGGGACAAATGTGACCAAACGCCGCTTTCAGCACTTGGCATATATTGGGTATAAAAAATTCGCAATTTCAAACTGCGAATACGTACAGAGAGCCAGAATTTGGCTCAAAAACATGGCTCAGGCCTCGAAATTGGGATATTTGGGATATTTTGAAAACTGGAGGGGAGATTGTGCAAAATGTAACTCACTGCCGCTTTCAGTACTTGGCATATATTGGGTATAAAATTCGTAATATCAAACTGCGAATACGTGCAGAGAGTCAGAATTTGGCTCCAAAATATGGCTCAGGCCTCGATATTGGGATGTTTGGGATATTTTAAAAACTGCAGGAAGGTTTGGGACAAATGTGACCAAACGTCGCTTTCAGTACTTGGCATATGTTGGGTATAAAAAGTTGGATCTTCAAACTGCGAATACGTACAGAGAGCCAAAATTTGGCTCCAAAATATGGCTTAGGCCTCGAAATTGGGATATGTAGGATATTTCGAAAACTGTAGGGGAGTTTGTGCAAAATGTGACTCACTGCCGCTTTCAGGACTTAGCATATGTTGGGTATAAAAAGTCGTAATATCAAACTGCGAATACGTGCATAGAGCCAGAATTTGGCTCCAAAATATGGCTCAGGCCTCGATATTGGGATGTTTGGGATATTTTGAAAACTGCAGGAAGGTTTGGGACAAATGTGACCAAACGCCGCTTTCAGTACTTGGCATATGTTGTGTTTAAAAAGTCGTAATTTCAAACTGCGAATACATGCAGAGAGCCAGAATTTGGCTCCACAATATGGCTCAGGCCTCGAAATTGGGATATTTGGGATATTTTGAAAACTGCAGGGGCGTTTGTGCAAAATCTGACTCACTGCCGCTTTCAGGACTTGGCAAATGTTGGGTTTAAGTATTCGCAGTATAAGTATTTGGGTATAATACTGCGAGCCAGTATTTGGCTTCAAAATATGGCTCAGGCCTTGAAATTGGGATACTTGGGATATTTCGAAAAATGCAGGGGAGTTTGCGCAAAATGTGACTCACTGCCTCTTTCAGGACTTGGCATATGTTGGGTATAAAAATTGGTAATATCAAACTGCGAATACGTGCATAGAGCCAGAATTTGGCTCCAAATTATGTCTCAGGCCTCGAAATTGGGATGTTTGGGATGTTTTGAAAACTGCAGGGAGGTTTGGGACAAATGTGACAAAACGCCTCTTTCAGTACTTGGCATATGTTGGTATAAAAAAGTCGCAATTTCAAACTACGAATACGTGCATAGAGCCAGAATTTGGCTCCATAATATGGCTCAGGCCTTGAAATTGGGATATTTGGGATTTTTGAAAACTGCAGTAACGTTTGAGACAAATGTGACCAAACGCCGCTTTCAGTACTTGGCATATGTTGGGTATAAAAAGTTGGATCTTCAAACTGCGAATACGTACAGAGAGCCAGAATCTGGCTCCAAAATATGGCTTAGGCCTCGAAATTGGGATATGTAGGATATTTCGAAAACTGTAGGGGAGTTTGTGCAAAATGTGACTCACTGCCGCTTTCAGGACTTAGCATATGTTGGGTATAAAAAGTCGTAATATCAAACTGCGAATACGTGCATAGAGCCAGAATTTGGCTCCAAAATATGCTCAGGCCTCGAAATTGGGATGTTTGGGATATTTTGAAAACTGGAGGGAGGTTTGGGACAAATATGACCTAACGCCGCTTTCAGTAATTGGCATATGTTGGGTATAAAAATACGTAATATCAAACTGCGAATACGTACAGAGAGCCTGAATTTGGCTCCAAAATATGGCTCAGGCCTCGAAATTGGGATATTTGGGATATTTTGAAAACTGGAGGGGAGTTTGTGCAAAACGTGACTCATTGCCGCTTTCAGTACTTGGCATATGTTGGTTATAAAATTCGTAATATCAAACAGCGAATACGTGCAAAGAGCCAGAATTTGGCTCCAAAATATGGCTCAGGCCTCAAAATTGGGATATTTGGGATATTTTTAAAACTGCAGGAAGGTTTGGGATAAATGTGACCATACGCCGCTTTCAGTACTTAGTATATGTTGGGTATAAAAAAGTCGCAATTTCAAACTGCGAATACGTACAGAGAGCCTGAATTTGGCTCCAAAATATGGCTCAGGCCTCGAAATTGGGATATTTGGGATATTTCGAAACCTGCAGGGGAGTTTGTGCAAAATGTGACTCACTGCCGCTTTTAGTACTTGGCATATGATGGGTATAAAAAATCGTAATTTAAAGCTGCGAATACGTGCAGAGAGCCAGAATTTGGCTCCAAAATATGGCTCAGGCCTCGAAATTGAGATGTATGGGATATTTTGAAAACTGGAGGGAGGTTTGGGACAAATGTGACCAAACGCCACTTTCAGTACTCGGCATATGTTGGGTATAAAAAGTCGTAATTTCAAACTGCGAATACGTACAGAGAGCCTGAATTTGGCTCCAAAATATGACCCCGGCCTCGAAATTGGGATGTTTGGGATATTTTGAAAACTGCAGGGGAGTTTGTGCAAAATGTGACTAACTGCCGCTTTCAGGACTTGGCATATGTTGGGTATAAAATGTCGTAATTTAAAACTGCGAATACGTGCAGAGAGCCAAAATTTGGCTCCAAAATATTGCTCAGGCCTCGAAATTGGGATGTTTGGGATATTTTGAAAACTACAGGGGAGTTTGTGCAAAATGTGACTCACTGCCGCTTTCAGGACTTAGCATATGTTGGGTATAAAAAAGTCGCAATTTCAAACTGCGAATACGTGCAGAGATCCAGAACTTGGCTCCAAAATATGGCTCAGGCCTCGAAATTGGGTTATTTGGGATATTTCGAAAACTGCAGGGGAGTTTGTGCAAAATGTGACTCACTGCCGCTTTCAGAACTTGGCATATGTTGGGTATAAAAATTCGTAAAATCAAACTGCGAATACGTGCAGAGAGCCAGAATTTTGCTCCAAAATATGGCTCAGGCCTCGATATTGGGATGTTTGGGATATTTTGAAAACTGCAGGAAAGTTTGGGACAAATGTGACCAAACGCTGCTTTCAGTACTTTGCATATGTTGGGTATAAAAAGATTTAATTTCTAACTGCGAATACGTGTAGAGCCAGAATTTGGCTCCAAAATATGGCTCAGGCCTCGAAATTGGGATGTTTGGAATATTTTGAAAACTGCAGGGGAGTTTGTGCAAAATGTGACTCACTGCCGTTTTCAGGACTTGGCATATGTTGGGTATAAAAAGTCGTAATTTAAAACTGCGAATACGTGCAGAGAGCCAGAATTTGGCTCCAAAATATGGCTCAGGCCTCGAAATTGGGACGTTTGGGATATCTTGAAAACTGCAGGGGAGTTAATGGAAAATGTGACTCACTGCCGCTTTCAGTACTTGGCATATGTTGGGTATAAAAAGTCGTAATATCAAACAGCGAATACGTGCAAAGAGCCAGAATTTGGCTCCAAAATATGGGTCAGGCCTCGATATCGGGATATTTGGGATATTTTGAAAACTGCAGGGAGGTTTGGGACAAATGTGACCAAACGCCGCTTTCAGTCCTTCGCATATGTTTGGTAAAAAATTCCTAATTTCAAACTGCGAATACGTGCAGAGAGACAAAATTTGGCTCCAAAATATTGCTCAGGCCTCGAAATTGGGATGTTTGGGATATTTTGAAAACTGCAGGGGAGTTTGTGTAAAATGTGACTCACTGCCGCTTTTAATACTTGGCATATGTTGGGTATAAAAAGTCGTAATTTAAAACTGCGAATACGTGCAAAGAGCCAGAATTTGGCTCCAAAATATGGCTCAGGCCTTGAAATTGGGATATTTGGGATATTTTGAAAACTGCAAGGAGGTTTGGGACAAATGTGACTAAACGCCGCTTTCAGTACTTGGCATATGTTGGGTATAAAAAGTCGCAATTTCAACTGCGATACGTGCAGAGAGCCAGAATTTGGTCCAAAATATGGCTCAGGCCTCGAAATTGGGTTATTTGGGATATTTCGAAAACTGCAGGGAGTTTGTGCAAATGTGACTCACTGCCGCTTAGTACTTGGCATATGTTGGGTATAAAAATTCGTAAAATCAACTGCGAATACGTGCAGAGCCAGAATTTGGCTCCAAAATTATGTCTCAGGCCTCGAAATTGGGATGTTTGGCATATTTTGAAAACTGCAGGGAGGTTTGGCAAATGTGACCAAAGCCGCTTTCAGTACTTGCATATGTTGGTATAAAAAAGTCGCAATTTCAAACTGCGAATACGTGCAAAGATCCAGAATTGGCTCCAAATAAGGCTCAGGCCTCGAAATTGGGATATATGGGATATTTCGAAAACTGCAAGGGAATTTGTGCAAAATGTGACTCACTGCCGCTTTCAGGACTTGGCATATGTTGGGTATAAATATTTGTAATATCAAACTGTGAATACGTGCATAGAGCCAGAATTTGGCTCCAAATTATTACTCAGGCCTCGAAATTGGGATGTTTGGGATATTTTGAAAACTGCAGGGAGGTGTGGTACAAATGTGACCAAAAGCCGCTTTCAGTACTTGGCATATGTTGGTATAAAAAAGTTGCAATTTCAAACTGCGAATACGTGCAAAGAGCCTGAATTTGGCTCCATAATATGTCTCAGGCCTCGAAATTGGGATATTTTGGATGTTTTGAAAACTGCAGGGGAGTTTGTGCAAAATGTGACTCACTGCTGCTTTCAGGACTTGGCATATGTTGGGTATAAAAAGTCGTAATATCAAACTGCGAATACGTGCAGAGAGCCAGAATTTGGCTCCAAAATATGGCTCAGGCCTCGAAATTGGGATGTTTGGGATATTTTGAAAACTGCAGGGGGGATTGGGACAAATGTGACTAAACGCCGCTTTCAGTACTTCGCATATGTTGGGTATAAAAAGTCGTAATTTAAAACTGCGAATACGTGCAGAGAGCCAGAATTTGGCTCCAAAATATGGCTCAGGCCTCGATATTGGGATGTTTGGGATATTTTGAAAGCTGCAGTTAGATTTGGGACAAATGTGACCAAACGCCGCTTTCAGTACTTGGCATATGTTGGGTATAAAAAGTCGTTATTTTAAACTGTGAATACGTGCAGAGAGAGAGAGAATTTGGCTCCAAATATGGCTCAGGCCTCGAAATTAGGATGTTAGGGATATTTTGAAAACTGGAGGGAGGTTTGGGACAAATTTGACCAAACGCCGCTTTCAGTAATTGGCATATGTTGGGTATAAAAATTCGTAATTTCAAAATGCGAATACGTACAGAGCGCCTGAATTTGGCTCCAAAATATGGCTCAGGCCTCGAAATTAGGATATTTGGGATATTTTGAAAACTGGAGGGGAGTTTGTGCAAAATGTGACTCATTGCCGCTTTCAGTACTTGGCATATGTTGGTTATAAAATTCGTAATATCAAACAGCGAATTCGTGCAGAGAGCCAGAATTTGGCTCCAAAATATGGCTCAGGCCTCGATATTGGGATGTTTGGGATATTTTGAAAACTGCAGGAAGGTTTGGGGCAAATGTGACCAAACGCCGCTTTCAGTACTTGGCATATGTTGGGTATAAAAAGTTGGATCTTCAAACTGCGAATACGTACAGAGAGCCTGAATTTGGCTCCAAAATATGGCTCAGGCCTCGAAATTGGGATGTTTGGGATATTTTGAAAATTGCAGGGGAGTTTGTGCAAAATGTGACTCACTGCCGCGTCCAGTTCTTGGCATATGTTGGGTATAAAAAGTCGTAATATCAAACTGCGAATACGTGCAGAGAGCCAGAATTTGCCTCCAAAATATGGCTCAGGCCTCGAAATTGGGATATTTGGGATATTTTGAAAACTGCAGGAAGGTTTGGGATAAATGTGACCAAATGCCGCTTTCAGTACTAAGCATTTGTTGGGTATAAAAAAGTCGCAATTTCAAACTGCGAATACGTACAGAGAGCTAGAATTTGGCTCCAAAATATGGCTCAGGCCTCGAAATTGGGATATTTGGGATATTTCGAAAACTGCAGGGGAGTTTGTGCAAAATGTGACTCACTGCCGCTTTCAGTAAATGGCATATGATGGGTATAAGTATTCGCAGTATAAGTATTTGGGTATAATACTGCGAGCCAATATTTGGCTTCAAAATATGGCTCAGGCCTTGAAATTGGGATACTTGGGATATTTCGAAAAATGCAGGGGAGTTTGCGCAAAATGTGACTCACTGCCTCTTTCAGAACTTTGCATATGTTGGGTATAAAAATTTGTAATATCAAACTGCGAATACGTGCATAGAGCCAGAATTTGGCTCCAAATTATGTCTCAGGCCTCGAAATTGGAATGTTTGGTTATTTTGAAAACTGCAGGGAGGTTTGGGACAAATGTGACCAAACGCCTCTTTCAGTACTTGGCATATGTTGGTATAAAAAATTCGCAATTTCAAACTGCGAATACGTGCAGAGAGTCAGAATTTGGCTCCATAATATGGCTCAGGCCTTGAAATTGGGATATTTGGGATTTTTGAAAACTGCAGTAACGTTTGGGACAAATGTAATCAAACGCCGCTTTCAGTACTTCGCATATGTTGGGTATAAAAAAGTCGCGCTTTCAATCTGCGAATACGTGCAGAGAGCCAGAATTTG
The DNA here is from genome assembly GCF_040958095.1 of Procambarus clarkii. Lineage (NCBI taxonomy): Eukaryota > Metazoa > Arthropoda > Malacostraca > Decapoda > Cambaridae > Procambarus > Procambarus clarkii. The sequence continues at coordinate 865,703 of NC_091225.1, forward strand.
GCTCCAAAATATGGCTCAGGCCTCGAAATTGGGATGTTTGGGATATTTTGAAAACTGGAGGGGGGTTTGGGACAAATGTGAACAAACGCCGCTCTCAGTACTTGGCAAATGTTGGTTATAAAAAGTCGTAATATCAAACTGCGAATAATTGCAAAAAAACAGTATTTGGCTTCTAAATATGGCTCAGGCCTTGAAATTGGGATACTTGGGATATTTCGAAAAATGCAGGGGAGTTTGCACAAAATGTGACTCACTGCCTCTTTCAGGACTTGGCATATGTTAGGTATAAAAATTTGTAATATCAAACTGCGAATACGTGCAGAGAGCCAGAATTTGGCTTCAAAATATGACTCAGGCCTCGAAATTGTGATGTTTGTGATATTTTGAAAACTGGGGGAAGGTTTGGGACAAATGTGACCAAACGCCGCTTTCAGAACTTTGCATATATTGGGAATAAAAAAGACGCAATTTCAAACTGCGAATACGTGCAGAGAGCCAGAATTTGGCTCCAAAATATGGCTCAGGCCTCGAATTTGGGATATTTGGGATATTTTGAAAACTGGAGGGGAGTTTGTGCAAAATGTGACTCACTGCTGCTTGCAGTACTTGGCATATGTTGGGTATAAAAAGTCGTAATATCAAACTGCGAATACGGGCATAGAGCCAGAATTTGGCTCCAAAATATGGCTCAGGCCTTGAAATTGGGATCTTTGGGATATTTTGAAAACTGGAGGGAGGTTTGGGACAAATGTGACCAAATGCCGCTTTCAGTACTTGGCATATGTTGGGTATAAAAAGTCATAATTTAAAACTGCGAATACGTGCAGAGAGCCTGAATTTAACTCCAAAATATGGCTCAGTCCTCGAAATTGGGATATTTGGGATATTTCGAAAACTGCATTGGAGTTTGTGCAAAATGTGACTCACTGCCGCTTTCAGGACTTGGCATATGTTGGGTATAAAAATTTGTAATATCAAAATGCGAATACGTGCACAGAGCCAGAATTTGGCTCCAAATTATGGCTCAGGCCTCGAAATTGGGATGTTTGGGATATTTTGAAAACTGCAGGGAGGTTTGGGACATATGTGACCAAACGCCGCTTCCAGTACTTGGCATATGTTAAGTATAAAAAGTCGTTATTTCAAACTGCGAAAACGTGCAGAGAGCCTGAATTTGGTTCCAAAATATGGCTCAGGCCTCGATATTGGGATGTTTGGGATATTTTGAAAACTGCAGGGAGGTTTGGGACAAATGTGACCAAACGCCGCTTTCAGAACTTGGCATATGTTGGTATAAAAAGTCGTAATTTCCAACTGCGAATACGTGCAGAAAACTAGAATTTGGCTCCAAAATATGGCTCAGGCCTCGAAATTGGGATGGTTGGGATATTTTGAAAACTGGAGGGAGGTTTGGGACAAATGTGACCAAATGCCGCTTTCAGTACTTGGCATATGTTGGGTATAAAAGTCGTTATTTCAAACTGCGAGTACGTGCAGAGAGCCTGAATTTGGTTCCAAAATATGGCTTAGGCCTCGATATTGGGATGTTTGGGATATTTTGAAAACTGCAGGGGGGATTGGGACAAATGTGACTAAACGCCACTTTCAGTACTTCGCATATGTTGGGTATAAAAAGTCGTAATCTCAAACTGCGAATACGTGCAAAGAGCCAGAATTTGGCTCCAAAATATGGGTCAGGCCTCGATATTGGGATGTTTGGGATATTTTGAAAACTGCAGGGGACTTTGGGACAAATATGACCAAACGCCGCTTTCAGTACTTGGCATATGTTGGGTATAAAAAGTCGTAATTTCAAACTGCGAATACGTGCAGAGAGTCTGAATTTGGCTCCAAAATATGGCTCAGGCCTCGATATTGGGATGTTTGGGATATTTTGAAAACTGCAGGGGAGATTGGGACAAATGTGACTAAACGCCGCTTTCAGTACTTCGCATATATTGGGTATAAAAAGTCGTTATTTCAAACTGCGAATACGTGCAGAGAGCCAGAATTTGGCTTTAAAATATGTCTCAGGCCTCGATATTGGGATGTTTGGGATATTTTGAAAACTGCAGGGAGGTTTGGGACAAATGTGACCAAACGCCGCTTTCAGTCCTTCGCATATGTTGGGTATAAAAAAGTCGTAATTTCAAACTGCGAATACGTGCAGAGAGCCAAAATATGGCTCCAAAATATTGCTCAGGCCTCGAAAATGGGATGTTTGGGATATTTTGAAAATTGCAGGGGAGTTTGTGCAAAATGTGACTAACTGCCGCTCTCAGTACTTGGCATATGTTGGGTATAAAAAGTCGTAATATCAAACCCCGAATACATGCAGCGAGCCAGAATTTGGCTCCAAAATATGGCTCAGGCCTCGAAATTGGGATATTTGGGATATTTCGAAAACTGCAGGGAGGTTTGGGACAAATGTGACTAAACTTCGCTTTCAGTACTTGGCATATGTTAGGTATAAAAAGACGTAATTTCGAACTGCGAATACGTGCAGAGAGCCAGAATTTGGCTCCAAAATATGGCTCAGGCCTCGAAATTGGGATATTTGCGTTATTTTGAAAACTGGAGGGGAGTTTGGGCAAAATGTCACTCACTGCCGCTTTCAGTACTTGGCAAATGTTGGGTATAAAAGAGTCGCAATTTCAAACTGCGAATACGTGCAGAGATCCAGAATTTGGCTCCAAAATATGGCGCAGGCCTCGAAACTGGGATTTTTGGGATATTTCGAAAACTGCAGGGGAGTTTGTGCCAAATGTGACTCACTGCCGCTTTCAGTACTTGGCATATGTTGGGTATAAAAAGTCGTAATTTCAAACTGCGAATACGTGCAGAGAGCCTGAATTTTGTCTCCAAAATATGGCGCAGGCCTCGAAATTGGGATATTTGGGATATTTTGAAAACTGCAGGGAGGTTTGGGACAAATGTGACCAAACGTCGCTTTCAGTACTTGGCATATGTTGGGTATAAAAAGTCGTTATTTCAAACTGCGAATACGTGCAGAGTGCCTGAATTTGGTTCCAAAATATGGCTCAGGCCTCGATATTGGGATGTTTGGGATATTTTGAAAACTGCAGGGGGGATTGGGACAAATGTGACAAAACGCTGCTTTCAGTACTTCGCATATGTTGGGTATAAAAAGTCGTTATTTCAAACTGCGAATATGTGCAGGGAGCCAGAATTTGGCTTCAAAATATGGCTCAGGCCTCGATATTGGGATGTTTGGGATATTTTGAAAACTGCAGGAAAGTTTGGGACAAATGTGACCAAACGCTGCTTTCAGTACTTTGCATATGTTGGGTATAAATAAGTCGTAATTTCAAACTGCAAATACGTGCAGAGAGCCAGAATTTGGCTCCAAAATATGGCTCAGGCCACGAAATTGGGATGTTTGGGATATTTTGAAAACTGCAGGGGAGTTTGTGCAAAATGTGACTCACTGCCGCTTTCAATACTTGGCATATGTTGGGTATAAAAAGTCGTAATATCAAACTGCGAATACGTGCAAAGAGCCAGAATTTGGCTCCAAAATATGGTTCAGGCCTCGATATTGGGATATTTGGGATATTTTGAAAACTGGTGGAAGGTTTGGGACAAATGTGACCAAACGCCGCTTTCAGTACTTGGCATATCTTGGGTATAAAAAGACTTAATTTCGAACTGCGAATACGTGCAGAGAGCCAGAATTTGGCTCCAAAATATGGCTCAGGCCTCGAAATTGAGATATTTGGGATATTTTGAAAACTGCAGGGATATTTGGGACAAATGTGACCAAACGCCGCTTTCAGTACTTGGCATATTTTGGGTATAAAAAGATGTAATTTCGAACTGCGAATATGTGCAGAGAGCCAGAATTTGGCTCCAAACTATGGCTCAGGCCTCGAAATTGGGATATTTGGGATACTTTGAAAACTGGAAGGGAGTTTGTGCAAAATGTGACTCACTGCCGCTTTCAGTACTTGGCATATGTTGGGTATAAAATTCGTAATATCAAACTGCGAATACGTGAAGAGAGCCAGAATTTGGCTCCAAAATATGGCTCAGGCCTCGATATTGGGATGTTTGGGATATTTTGAAAACTGCAGGAAGGTTTGGGACAAATGTGACCAAACGCTGCTTTCAGTACTTCGCATATGTTGGGTATAAAAAAATCGTAATTTCAAACTGCGAATACGTGCAGAGAGCTAGAATTTGGGTCCAAAATATGGCTCAGGCCTAGAAATTGGGATGTTTGGGATATTTTGAAAACTGCAAGGATGTTTGGGACAAATGTGACCAAATGCCGCTTTCAGTACTTGGCATATGTTGGGTATAAAAACATGTAATTTCTAACTGCGAATACGTGTAGAGAGCCAGAATTTAGCTCCAAAATATGGTTCAGGCCTCGATATTGGGATATTTGGGATATTTTGAAAACTGGTGGAAGGTTTGGGACAAATGTGACCAAACGCCGCTTTCAGTACTTGGCATATCTTGGGTATAAAAAGACTTAATTTCGAAACTGCGAATACGTGCAGAGAGCCAGAATTTGGCTCCAAAATATGGCTCAGGCCTCGAAATTGAGATATTTGGGATATTTTGAAAACTGCAGGGATGTTTGGGACAAATGTGACCAAACGCCGCTTTCAGTACTTGGCATATGTTGGGTATAAAAAGATGTAATTTCGAACTGCGAATATGTGCAGAGAGCCAGAATTTGGCTCCAAAATATGGTTCAGGCCTCGAAATTGGGATATTTGCGTTATTTTGAAAACTGGATGGGATTTTCTGCAAAATGCGACTCACTGCCGCTTTCAGTACTTGGCATATGTTGGGTATAAAAAGTCGTAATTTCAAACTGCGAATACGTGCAGAGAGCCTGAATTTGGCTCCAAATTATGACTCAGGCCTCGAAATTGGGAAGTTTGGGATATTTTGAAAACTGCAGGGGAGTTTGGGACAAAAATGACCAAATGCCGCTCTCAGTACTTGACATATGTTGGGTATAAAAAAGTCGCAATTTCAAACTGCGAATACGTGCAGAGAGCCAGAATTTGGGTCCAAAATATGGTTCAGGTCTCGAAATTGGGATTTTGGGATATTTTGAAAACTGCAGGGAAGTTTGTGCAAAATGTGACTCACTGCTGCGTCCAGTACTTTGCATATGTTGGGTATAAAAAGTCGTAATATCAAACTGCGAATACGTGCAGAGAGCAAGAATTTGGCTCCAAAATATGGTTCAGGCCTCGAAATTGGGATATTTGCGTTATTTTGAAAACTGGAGGGGAGTTTGTGCAAAATGCAACTCACTGCCACTTTCAGTACTTGGCATATGTTGGGTATAAAAAAGTCGCAATTTCAAACTGTGAATACGTGCAGAGATCCAGAATTTGGCTCCAAATTATGGCTCAGGCTTTGAAATTGGGATGTTTGAGATATTTTGAAAACTGCAGGGAGGTTTGGGACAAAATGTGACCAAACGCTGCTTTCAGTACTTGGCATATGTTGGGTATAAAAAAGTCGCAATTTCATACTGCGAATACGTGCATAGATCCAGAATTTGGCTCCAAAATATGGCTCAGGCCTCGAAATTGGGATATTTGGGATATTTTGAAAACTGCAGGGGAGTTTGTGCAAAATGTGACTCACTGCCGCTTTCAGGACTTGGCATATGTTGGGTATAAAAAGTCGTAATTTCAAACTGCGAATACGTGCAGAGAGCCAGAATTTGGGTCCAAAATATGGTTCAGGTCTCGAAATTGGGATGTTTGGGATATTTTGAAAACTGCAGGGAAGTTTGTGCATAATGTGACTCACTGCTGCGTCCAGTACTTTGCATATGTTGGGTATAAAAAGTCGTAATATCAAACTGCGAATACGTGCAAAGAGCCAGAATTTGGCTCCAAAATATGGTTCAGGCCTCGATATTGGGATATTTGGGATATTTTGAAAACTGGTGGAAGGTTTGGGACAAATGTGACCAAACGCCGCTTTCAGTACTTGGCATATCTTGGGTATAAAAAGACTTAATTTCGAACTGCGAATACGTGCAGAGAGCCAGAATTTGGCTCCAAAATATGGCTCAGGCCTCGAAATTGAGATATTTGGGATATTTTGAAAACTGCAGGGATGTTTGGGACAAATGTGACCAAACGCCGCTTTCAGTACTTGGCATATGTTGGGTATAAAAAGATGTAATTTCGAACTGCGAATATGTGCAGAGAGCCAGAATTTGGCTCCAAACTATGGCTCAGGCCTCGAAATTGGGATATTTGGGATACTTTGAAAACTGGAAGGGAGTTGGTGCAAAATGTGACTCACTGCCGCTTTCAGTACTTGGCATATGTTGGGTATAAAAATCGTAATATCAAACTACGAATACGTGCAGAGAGCTAGAACTTGGCTCCAAAATATGGCTCAGGCCTCGATATTGGGATGTTTGGGATATTTTGAAAACTGCAGGAAGGTTTGGGACAAATGTGACCAAACGCTGCTTTCAGTACCTCGCATATGTTGGGTATAAAAAAATCGTAATTTCAAACTGCGAATACGTGCAGAGAGCTAGAATTTGGGTCCAAAATATGGCTCAGGCCTCGAAATTGGGATGTTTGGGATATTTTGAAAACTGCAAGGATGTTTGGGACAAATGTGACCAAATGCCGCTTTCAGTACTTGGCATATGTTGGGTATAAAAACATGAAATTTCTAACTGCGAATACGTGTAGAGAGCCAGAATTTGGCTCCAAAATATGGTTCAGGCCTCGAAATTGGGATATTTGCGTTATTTTGAAAACTGGAGGGGAGTTTCTGCAAAATGCGACTCACTGCCGCTTTCAGTACTTGGCATATGTTGGGTATAAAAAGTCGTAATTTCAAACTGCGAATACGTGCAGAGAGCCTGAATTTGGCTCCAAATTATGACTCAGGCCTCGAAATTGGGAAGTTTGGGATATTTTGAAAACTGCAGGGGAGTTTGGGACAAAAATGACCAAATGCCGCTCTCAGTACTTGACATATGTTGGGTATAAAAAAGTCGCAATTTCAAACTGCGAATACGTGCAGAGAGCCAGAATTTGGGTCCAAAATATGGTTCAGGTCTCGAAATTGGGATTTTGGGATATTTTGAAAACTGCAGGGAAGTTTGTGCAAAATGTGACTCACTGCTGCGTCCAGTACTTTGCATATGTTGGGTATAAAAAGTCGTAATATCAAACTGCGAATACGTGCAGAGAGCAAGAATTTGGCTCCAAAATATGGTTCAGGCCTCGAAATTGGGATATTTGCGTTATTTTGAAAACTGGAGGGGAGTTTGTGCAAAATGCAACTCACTGCCCCTTTCAGTACTTGGCATATGTTGGGTATAAAAAAGTCGCAATTTAAAACTGTGAATACGTGCAGAGATCCAGAATTTGGCTCCAAAATATGGCTCAGGCCTCGAAATTGGGATGTTTGAGATATTTTGAAAACTACAGGGAGGTTTGGGACAAATGTGACCAAACCTGCTTTCAGTACTTGGCATATGTTGGGTATAAAAAGTTGCAATTTCAAACTGCGAATACGTGCAGAGATCCAGAATTTGGCTCCAAATTATGGCTCAGGCTTTGAAATTGGGATGTTTGAGATATTTTGAAAATTGCAGGGAGGTTTGGGACAAAATGTGACCAAACGCTGCTTTCAGTACTTGGCATATGTTGGGTATTAAAAAGTCGCAATTTCATACTGCGAATACGTGCATAGATCCAGAATTTGGCTCCAAAATATGGCTCAGGCCTCGAAATTGGGATATAAAGGATATTTTGAAAACTGCAGGGGAGTTTGTGCAAAATGTGACTCACTGCCGCTTTCAGGACTTGGCATATGTTGGGTATAAAAAGTCGTAATTTCAAACTGCGAATACGTGCAGAGAGCCAGAATTTGGATCCAAAATATGGTTCAGGTCTCGAAATTGGGATGTTTGGCATATTTTGAAAACTGCAGGGAAGTTTGTCCAAAATGTGACTCACTGCTGCGTCCAGTACTTTGCATATGTTGGGTATAAAAAGTCGTAATATCAAACTGCGAATACGTGCAGAGAGCCAGAATTTGGCTCCAAAATATGGCTCAGGCCTCGAAATTGGGATATTTGGGATATTTTGAAAACTGCAGGGAAGTTTGTGCAAAATGTGACTCACTGCCGCTTTCTGGACTTGGCATATGTTGGGTATAAAAAGTCGTAATTTCAAACTGCGAATACGTGCAGAGAGCCAGAATTTGGGTCCAAAATATGGCTCTGGCCTCGAAATTGGGATATTTGGGATATTTCGAAAACTGCAGGGGAGTTTGTTCAAAATGTGACTCATTGCCGCTTTCAGGACTTGGCATATGTTGGGTATAAAAAGTCATAATATCAAACTGCGAATACGTGCATAGAGCTAGAATTTGGCTCCAAAATATGACTCAAGCCTAGAAATTGGGATGTTTGGGATATTTTGAAAACTGGAGGGAGGTTTGGGACAAATGTGACCAAACGCCGCATTCAGTACTTAGCATATGTTGGGTATAAAAATTCGTAACTTAAAACTGCGAATACGTGCTGAGAGCCAGAATTTGGCTCCAAAATATGGATCAAGCCTCGAAATTGGGATATTTGGGATATTTCGAAAACTGCAGGGGAGTTTGTGCTAAATATGACTCACTGCCGCTCTCAGGACTTGGCATATGTTGGGTATAAAAAGGCGTAATATCAAACTTCGAATACGTGCATAGAGCCAGAATTTGGCTCCAAACTATGGCTCAGGCCTCGAAATTGGGATATTTGGGATACTTTGAAAACTGGAAGGGAGTTTGTGCAAAATGTGACTCACTGCCGCTTTCAGTACTTGGCATATGTTGGGTATAAAATTCGTAATATCAAACTGCGAATACGTGAAGAGATCCAGAATTTGGCTCCAAAATATGGCTCAGGCCTCGATATTGGGATGCTTGGTTTACTTTGAAAACTGCAGGAAGGTTTGGGACAAATGTGACCAAACGCCGCTTTCAGTACTTCGCATATGTTGGGTATAAAAAAGTCGTAATTTCAAACTGCGAATACGTGTAGAGAGCCAGAATTTGGGTCCAAAATATGGCTCAGGCCTCGAAATTGGGATGTTTGGGATATTTTGAAAAATGCAAGGATGTTTGGGACAAATGTGACCAAATGCCGCTTTCAGTACTTGGCATATGTTGGGTATAAAAACATGTAATTTCTAACTGCGAATACGTGTAGAGAGCCAGAATTTGGCTCCAAAATATGGTTCAGGCCTCGAAATTGGGATATTTGCGTTATTTTGAAAATGGAGGGGAGTTTGTGCAAATGCAACTCACTGCCGCTTTCAGTACTTGGCATATGTTGGGTATAAAAAAGTCGCAATTTCAAACTGCGAATACGTGCAGAGATCCAGAATTTGGCTCCAAAATATGGCTCAGGCCTCGAAATTGGGATGTTTGAGATATTTTGAAAACTACAGGGAGGTTTGGGACAAATGTGACCAAACCTGCTTTCAGTACTTGGCATATGTTGGGTATAAAAAGTTGCAATTTCAAACTGCGAATACGTGCAGAGATCCAGAATTTGGCTCCAAATTATGGCTCAGGCTTTGAAATTGGGATGTTTTAGATATTTTGAAAACTGCAGGGAGGTTTGGGACAAAATGTGACCAAACGCTGATTTCAGTACTTGGCATATGTTGGGTATAAAAAAAGTCGAAATTTCAAACTGCGAAAACGGTCATAGATCCAGAATTTGGCTCCAAAATATGGCTCAGGCCTCGAAATTGGGATATTTGGATATTTTGAAAACTGCAGGGGAGTTTGTTCAAAATGTGACTCTCTGCCGCTTTAGGACTTGGCATATGTTGGGTATAAAAAGTCGTAATTTCAAACTGCGAATACGTGCAGAGAGCCAGAATTTGGGTCCAAAATATGGTTCAGGTCTCGAAATTGGGATGTTTGGGATATTTTGAAAACTGCAGGGAAGTTTGTGCAAAATGTGACTCACTGCTGCGTCCAGTACTTTGCATATGTTGGGTATAAAAAGTCGTAATATCAAACAGCGAATACGTGCAGAGAGCCAGAATTTGGGTCCAAAATATGGCTCTGGCCTCGAAATTGGGATATTTGGGATATTTCGAAAACTGCAGGGGAGTTTGTGCAAAATGTGATTCACCGCCGCTTTCAGGACTGGCATATGTTGGGTATAAAAAGTCATAATATCAAACTGCAAATACGTGCATAGAGCAAGAATTTGGCTCCAAAATATGGATCAGGCCTCGAAATTGAGATATTGGGATATTTTGAAAACTGCAGGGATGTTTAGGACAAATGTGACCAAACGCCGCTTTCAGTACTTCGCATATGTTGGGTATAAAAAGTCGTAATTTTAAACTGCGAATACGTGCAGAGAGCCAGAATTTGGGTCCAAAATATGGCTCAGGCCTCGAAATTGAGATATTTGGGATATTTTGAAAACTGCAGGGATGTTTGGGACACATGTGACCAAACGCCGCCTTCAGTACTTCGCATATGTTGGGTATAAAAAGTCGTAATTTTAAACTGCGAATACGTGCAGAGAGCCAGAATTTGGGTCCAAAATATGGCTCAGGCCTCGAATTGGGATGTTTGGGATATTTTGAAAACTGCAGGGAGTTTGTGCAAATGTGACTCACTGCTGCATCCAGTACTTGGCATATGGTGGGTATAAAAAGTCGTAATATCAAACTGCGAATACGTGCAGAGAGCCAAAATTTGGCTCCAAAATATGGCTCAGGCCTCGAAATTGAGATATTTGGGATATTTTGAAAACTGCAGGGAGGTTTGGGACAAATGTGACCAAACGCCGCTTTCAGTACTTGGCATATGTTGGGCATAAAAAAATCGCAATTTCAAACTGCGAATACGTGCAGAGAGCCAGAATTTGGCTCCAAAATATGGCTCAGGCCTCGAAATTGGGATATTTGGGATATTTTGAAACTGCGGGGGGGGGGTTTGGGACAAATGTGACCAAACGCCGCTTTCAGTACTTGGCATATGTTGGGTATAAAAAGTCGTAACTTAAAACTGCGAATACGTGCAGAGAGCCAGAATTTGGCTCCAAAATATGGCTTAGGCCTCGAAATTGGGATATTTGGGATATTTTGAAAACTGCAGGGAGGTTTGGGACAAATGTGACCAAACGCCGCTTTCATTACTTGGCATATGTTGGGTATAAAAAGACATAATTTCGAACAGCGAATACGTGCAGATAGCCAGAATTTGGCTCCAAAATATGGCTCAGGCCTAGATATTGGGATATTTGGGATATTTTGAAAACTGCAAGGATGTTTGGGACAAATGTGACCAAATGCCGCTTTCAGTACTTGGCATATGTTGGGTATAAAAACATGTAAATTCTAACTGCGAATACGTGTAGAGAGCCAGAATTTGGCTCCAAAATATGGTCAGGCCTCGAAATTGGGATATTTGCGTTTTTGAAAACTGGAGGAGTTTGTGCAAAATGCGACTCACTGCCGCTTTCAGTACTTGGCATATGTTGGGTATAAAAAAGTCGCAATTTCAAACTGCGAATACGTGCAGAGATCCAGAATTTGGCTCCAAATATGGCTCAGGCCTCGAAATTGGGATGTTTGAGATATTTTGAAAACTACAGGGAGGTTTGGGACAAATGTGACCAACTGCTTTCAGTACTTGGCATATGTTGGGTATAAAAAGTTGCAATTTCAAACTGCGAATACGTGCAGAGATCCAGAATTTGGCTCCAAATTATGGCTCAGGCTTTGAAATTGGGATGTTTGAGATATTTTGAAAACTGCAGGGAGGTTTGGGACAAAATGTGACCAAACGCTGCTTTCAGTACTTGGCATATGTTGGGTATAAAAAAGTCGCAATTTCAAACTGCGAATACGTGCAAAGATCCAGAATTTGGCTCCAAAATATGGCTCAGGCCTCGAAATTGGGATATTTGGGATATTTTGAAACTGCGGGGGGGGGGGGGTTTGGGACAAATGTGACCAAACGCTGCTTTCAGTACTTGGCATATGTTGGGTATAAAAAGTCGTAACTTAAAACTGCGAATACGTGCAGAGAGCCAGAATTTGGCTCCAAAATATGACTCAGTTCTCGAAATTGGGAAGTTTGGGATATTTTGAAAACTGCAGGGGAGATTGGGACAAATATGACCAAACGCCGCTTTCAGTACTTGACATATGTATGGTATAAAAAGTTGTAATATCAATCTGCGAATACGTGCAGATAGCCAGAATTTGGCTCATAAATATGGCTCAGGCTTCGAAATTGGGATATTTGGGATATTTTGAAAACTGGAAGGGTGTTTGGGACAAATGTGACCAAATGCCGCTTTCAGTACTTGGCATATGTTGTGTATAAAAAGATGTAATTTCTAAATGCGAATACGTGCAGAGAGCCAGAATTTGGCTCCAAAATATGGCTCAGGCCTCGAAATTGGGATATTTTCGTTATTTTGAAAACTGGAGGGGAGTTTGGGTAAAATGTGACTCACTGCCGCTTTCAGTACTTGGCATATGTTGGGTATAAAAAAGTCGCAATTTCAAACTGTGAATACGTGCAGAGATCCAGAATTTGGCTCCAAATATGGCTCTGGCCTCGAAATTGGGATGTTGAGATATTTTGACAAACTGTAGGGAGGTTTGGGACAAATGTGACCAAACCTGCTTTCAGTACTTGGCATATGGTGGATATAAAAAGTCGCAATTTCAAACTGCGAATACGTGCAGAGATCCAGAATTTGACTCCAAATTATGGCTCAGGCTTTGAAATTGGGATGTTTGAGATATTTTGAAAACTGCAGGGAGGTTTGGGACAAATGTGACCAAACGCTGCTTTCAGTACTTGGCATATTTTGGGTATAAAAAAGTCGCAATTTCAAACTGCGAATACGTGCAGAGATCCAGAATTTGGCTCCAAAATAATGGCTCAGGCCTCGAAATTGGGATATTTTGAAAACTGCAGGGGAGTTTGTGCAAAATGTGACTCAATGCCACTTTCAGGACTTGGCATATGTTGGGTATAAAAGTTGCAATTTCAAACTGCGAATACGTGCAGAGAGCCAGAATTTGGCTCCAAAATATGACTCAGGCCTCGAAATTGGGAAGTTGGGATATTTTGAAAACTGCAGGGGGAGTTTGGGACAAATATGACCAAATGCCGCTCTCAGTACTTGACATATGTTGGGTATAAAAAAGTCGCAATTTCAAACTGCGAATACGTGCAGAGAGCCAGAATTTGGGTATAAAATATGTTCAGGTCTCGAAATTGGGATGTTTGGGATATTTTGAAAACTACAGGGAAGTTTGTGGAAAATGTGACTCATTGCTGCGTCCAGTACTTTGCATATGTTGGGTATAAAAAGTCGTAACTTAAAACTGCGAATACGTGCAGAGAGCCAGAATTTGGCTCCAAAATATGGATCAGGCCTCGAAATTGGGTTATTTGGGATATTTCGAAAACTGCAGGGGAGTTTGTTCTAAATGTGACTCACTGCCGCTCTCAAGACTTAGCATATGTTGGGTATAAAAAGGAGTAATATCCACTGCGAATACGTACAGAGAACCTGAATTTGGCTCCAAAATATGGCTCAGGCCTCGAAATTGGTATGTTTGGGATATTTTGAAAACTCCAGGGAGGTTTGGGACAAATGTGACCAAACGCCGCTTTCAGTACTTGGCATATGTTGGGTATAAAAAAGACGTAATTTCGAACTGCGAATATGTGCAAAGAGCCAGAATTTGGCTCCAAAATATGGCTCAGGCCTAGAAATTGGGATATTTGCGTTATTTGAAACTGGAGGGGAGTTTTGGCAAAATGTGACTCACTGCCGCTTTCAGTACTTGGCATATGTTGGTTTAAAAAAGTCGCAATTTCAAACTGTGAATACGTGCAGAGATCCATAATTTGGCTCCAAAATATGGCTCAGGCCTCGAAATTGGGATATTTCGGATATTTCAAAAACTGCAGGGGAGTTTGTGCAAATGTGACTCACTGCCGCTTTCAGGACTTGGCATATGTTGGGGATAAAAATTCGTAATATCAAAACTGCGAATACATGCATAGAGCCAGAATTTGGCTCCAAATTATGGCTCACGCCTCGGAATTGGGATGTTTGAGATATTTTGAAAACTGCAGGGAGGTTTGGGACAAATGTGACCAAACGCCGCTTTCAGTACTTGGCATATGTTGGGTATAAAAAGACATAATTTCGAACTGCGAATACGTGCAGATAGCCAGAATTTGGCTCCAAAATATTGCTCAGGCCTCGAAATTGGGATGTTTGAGATATTTTGAAAACTGCAGGGGAGTTTGTGCAAAATGCGACTCACTGCTGCTTTCAGTACTTGGCATATGTTGGGTATAAAAAGTTGTAATATCAAACTGCGAATACATGCAGAGAGCCAGAATTTGGCCCCAAAATATAACTCAGGCCTCGAAATTGGGATATTTGGGATATTTTGAAACTGCGGGGAGGTTTGGGACAAATGTGACCAAACGCCGCTTTCAGTACTTGGCATATGTTGGGTATAAAGACATAATTTCGAACTGCGAATACGTGAAGATAGCCAGAATTTGGCTCCAAAATATGGCTCAGGCCTCGAAATTGGGATATTTGGGATATTTTGAAAACTGCGGGGAGGTTTGGGACAAATGTGACCAAACCTGCTTTCAGTACTTGGCATATGTTGTGTATAAAAAAAGTCGCAATTTCAAACTGCCAATACGTGCAGAGAGCCAGAATTTGGCTCCAAAATATGACTCAGGCCTCGAAATTGGGAAGTTTGGGATATTTTGAAAACTGCAGGGGAGTTTGGGCCAAATATGACCAAATGCCGCTCTCAGTACTTGACATATGTTGGGTATAAAAAAGTCGCAATTTCAAACTGCGAATACGTGCAGAGAGCCAGAATTTGGGTCCAAAATATGGTTCAGGTCTCGAAATTGGATGTTTGGGATATTTTGAAAACTGCAGGGAAGTTTGTGCAAAATGTGACTCACTGCTGCGTCCAGTACTTTGCATATGTTGGGTATAAGAAGTCGTAATATCAAACTGCGAATACGTGCAGAGAGCCAGAATTTGGCTCAAAAAATATGGCTCAGGCCTCGAAAATGAGATATTTGGGATATTTCGAAAACTGCAGGGGAGTTTATGCAAAATGTGACTCTCTGTTGCTTTCAGGACTTGGCATATGTTGCGTATAAAAAGTCGTAATATCAAACTGCGAATACGTGCATAGAGCAAGAATTTGGCTCCAAAATATGGCTCAGCCCTCGAAATTGGGATGTTTGGGATATTTTGAAAACTGGTGGAAGGTTTGGGACAAATGTGACCAAACGCTGCTTTCAGTACTTGGCATATGATGGGTATAAAAAGTCGTAATTTCAAACTGCGAATACGTACAGAGAACCTGAATTTGGCTCCAAAATATGGTTCAGGCCTCGAAATTGGGATTTTTGGGATATTTTGAAAACTGCAGGGAGTTTGTGCAAAATGCGACTCACTGCTGCTTTCAGTACTTGGCATATGTTGGGTATAAAAAGACATAATTTCGAACTGCGAATACGTGCAGATAGCCAAAATTTGGCTCCAAAATATGGTTCAGGCCTCGAAATTGGGAAGTTTGGGATATTTTGAAAACTGCAGGGGAGTTTGGGACAAATATGACCAAATGCCGCTCTCAGTACTTGACATATGTTGGGTATAAAAAAGTCGCAATTTCAAACTGCGAATACGTGCAAAGAGCCAGAATTTGGCTCCAAAATATGGGTCAGGCCTCGATATTGGGATATTTGGGATATTTTGAAAACTGCATGGACGTTTGGGACAAATGTGACCAAACGCCGCTTTCAGTACTTGGCATATGTTGGGTATAAAAAAGACGTAATATCGAACTGCGAATATGTGCAGAGAGCCAGAATTTGGCTCCAAAATATGGCTCAGGCCTCGAAATTGGGATATTTGGGATACTTTGAAAACTGGAAGGGAGTTTGTGCAAAATGTGACTCACTGCCGCTTTCAATACTTGGCATATGTTGGGTATAAAATTCGTAATATCAAACTGCGAATACGTGAAGAGAGCCAGAATTTGGCTCCAAAATATGGCTCAGGCCTCGATATTGGGATGTTTGGGATATTTTGAAAACTGCAGGAAGGTTTGGGACAAATGTGACCAAACGCTGCTTTTAGTACTTCGCATATGTTGGGTATAAAAAGTCGTAATTTCAAACTCCGAATACGTGCAGAGAGCCAGAATTTGGGTCCAAAATATGGCTCAGGCCTCGAAATTGGGATGTTTGGGATATTTTGAAAACTGCAGAGGAGTTTGTGCTAAATGTGACTCACTGCTGTGTCCAGTACTTGGCATATGGTGGGTATAAAAAGTCGTAATATCAAACTGCGAATACGAGCAGAGAGCCAGAATTTGGCTCCAAAATATGGCTCAGGCTTTGAAATTGGGATGTTTGAGATATTTTGAAAACTGCAGGGAGGTTTGGGACAAATGTGACCAAACGCTGCTTTCAGTACTTGGCATATTTTGGGTATAAAAAAAGTCGCAATTTCAAACTGCGAATACGTGCAGAGATCCAGAATTTGGCTCCAAAATATGGCTCAGGCCTCGATATTGGGATATTTTGAAAACTGCAGGGGAGTTTGTGCAAAATGTGACTCACTGCCACTTTCAGGACTTGGCATATGTTGGGTATAAAAAGTTGCAATTTCAAACTGCGAATACGTGCAGAGAGCCAGAATTTGGCTCCAAAATATGACTCAGGCCTCGAAATTGGGAAGTTTGGGATATTTTGAAAACTGCAGGGGAGTTTGGGACAAATATGACCAAATGCCGCTCTCAGTACTTGACATATGTTGGGTATAAAAAAGTCGCAATTTCAAACTGCGAATACGTGCAGAGAGCCAGAATTTGGGTATAAAATATGGTTCAGGTCTCGAAATTGGGATGTTTGGGATATTTTGAAAACTACAGGGAAGTTTGTGGAAAATGTGACTCATTGCTGCGTCCAGTACTTTTGCATATGTTGGGTATAAAAAGTCGTAACTTAAAACTGCGAATACGTGCAGAGAGCCAGAATTTGGCTCCAAAATATGGATCAGGCCTCGAAATTGGGTTATTTGGGATATTTCGAAAACTGCAGGGGAGTTTGTTCTAAATGTGACTCACTGCCGCTCTCAGGACTTAGCATATGTTGGGTATAAAAAGGAGTAATATCCAACTGCGAATACGTACAGAGAACCTGAATTTGGCTCCAAAATATGGCTCAGGCCTCGAAATTGGTATGTTTGGGATATTTTGAAAACTCCAGGGAGGTTTGGGACAAATGTGACCAAACGCCGCTTTCAGTACTTGGCATATGTTGGGTATAAAAAGACGTAATTTCGAACTGAGAATATGTGCAAAGAGCCAGAATTTGGCTCCAAAATATGGCTCAGGCCTAGAAATTGGGATATTTGCGTTATTTTGAAAACTGGAGGGGAGTTTTGGCAAAATGTGACTCACTGCCGCTTTCAGTACTTGGCATATGTTGGGTTTAAAAAAGTCGCAATTTCAAACTGTGAATACGTGCAGAGATCCATAATTTGGCTCCAAAATATGGCTCAGGCCTCGAAATTGGGATATTTCGGATATTTCAAAAACTGCAGGGGAGTTTGTGCAAAATGTGACTCACTGCCGCTTTCAGGACTTGGCATATGTTGGGGATAAAAATTCGTAATATCAAACTGCGAATACATGCATAGAGCCAGAATTTGGCTCCAAATTATGGCTCACGCCTCGGAATTGGGATGTTTGAGATATTTTGAAAACTGCAGGGAGGTTTGGGACAAATGTGACCAAACGCCGCTTTCAGTACTTGGCATATGTTGGGTATAAAAAGACATAATTTCGAACTGCGAATACGTGCAGATAGCCAGAATTTGGCTCCAAAATATTGCTCAGGCCTCGAAATTGGGATGTTTGAGATATTTTGAAAACTGCAGGGGAGTTTGTGCAAAATGCGACTCACTGCTGCTTTCAGTACTTGGCATATGTTGGGTATAAAAAGTTGTAATATCAAACTGCGAATACATGCAGAGAGCCAGAATTTGGCCCCAAAATATAACTCAGGCCTCGAAATTGGGATATTTGGGATATTTTGAAACTGCGGGGAGGTTTGGGACAAATGTGACCAAACGCCGCTTTCAGTACTTGGCATATGTTGGGTATAAAAAGACATAATTTCGAACTGCGAATACGTGAAGATAGCCAGAATTTGGCTCCAAAATATGGCTCAGGCCTCGAAATTGGGATATTTGGGATATTTTGAAAACTGCGGGGAGGTTTGGGACAAATGTGACCAAACCTGCTTTCAGTACTTGGCATATGTTGGGTATAAAAAAAGTCGCAATTTCAAACTGCCAATACGTGCAGAGAGCCAGAATTTGGCTCCAAAATATGACTCAGGCCTCGAAATTGGGAAGTTTGGGATATTTTGAAAACTGCAGGGGAGTTTGGGACAAATATGACCAAATGCCGCTCTCAGTACTTGACATATGTTGGGTATAAAAAAGTCGCAATTTCAAACTGCGAATACGTGCAGAGAGCCAGAATTTGGGTCCAAAATATGGTTCAGGTCTCGAAATTGGGATGTTTGGGATATTTTGAAAACTGCAGGGAAGTTTGTGCAAAATGTGACTCACTGCTGCGTCCAGTACTTTGCATATGTTGGGTATAAGAAGTCGTAATATCAAACTGCGAATACGTGCAGAGAGCCAGAATTTGGCTCAAAAATATGGCTCAGGCCTCGAAATTGAGATATTTGGGATATTTCGAAAACTGCAGGGGAGTTTATGCAAAATGTGACTCACTGCCGCTTTCAGGACTTGGCATATGTTGGGTATAAAAAGTCGTAATATCAAACTGCGAATACGTGCATAGAGCAAGAATTTGGCTCCAAAATATGGCTCAGGCCTCGAAATTGGGATGTTTGGGATATTTTGAAAACTGGTGGAAGGTTTGGGACAAATGTGACCAAACGCTGCTTTCAGTACTTGGCATATGATGGGTATAAAAAGTCGTAATTTCAAACTGCGAATACGTACAGAGAACCTGAATTTGGCTCCAAAATATGGTTCAGGCCTCGAAATTGGGATTTTTGGGATATTTTGAAAACTGCAGGGAGTTTGTGCAAAATGCGACTCACTGCTGCTTTCATTACTTGGCATATGTTGGGTATAAAAAGACATAATTTCGAACTGCGAATACGTGCAGATAGCCAAAATTTGGCTCCAAAATATGGTTCAGGCCTCGAAATTGGGAAGTTTGGGATATTTTGAAAACTGCAGGGGAGTTTGGGACAAATATGACCAAATGCCGCTCTCAGTACTTGACATATGTTGGGTATAAAAAAGTCGCAATTTCAAACTGCGAATACGTGCAAAGAGCCAGAATTTGGCTCCAAAATATGGGTCAGGCCTCGATATTGGGATATTTGGGATATTTTGAAAACTGCAGGGACGTTTGGGACAAATGTGACCAAACGCCGCTTTCAGTACTTGGCATATGTTGGGTATAAAAAGACGTAATATCGAACTGCGAATATGTGCAGAGAGCCAGAATTTGGCTCCAAAATATGGCTCAGGCCTCGAAATTGGGATATTTGGGATACTTTGAAAACTGGAAGGGAGTTTGTGCAAAATGTGACTCACTGCCGCTTTCAATACTTGGCATATGTTGGGTATAAAATTCGTAATATCAAACTGCGAATACGTGAAGAGAGCCAGAATTTGGCTCCAAAATATGGCTCAGGCCTCGATATTGGGATGTTTGGGATATTTTGAAAACTGCAGGAAGGTTTGGGACAAATGTGACCAAACGCTGCTTTTAGTACTTCGCATATGTTGGGTATAAAAAAGTCGTAATTTCAAACTCCGAATACGTGCAGAGAGCCAGAATTTGGGTCCAAAATATGGCTCAGGCCTCGAAATTGGGATGTTTGGGATATTTTGAAAACTGCAGAGGAGTTTGTGCTAAATGTGACTCACTGCTGTGTCCAGTACTTGGCATATGGTGGGTATAAAAACTCGTAATATCAAACTGCGAATACGAGCAGAGAGCCAGAATTTGGCTCCAAAATATGGCTCAGGCCTCGAAATTGGGATATTTGGGATATTTTGAAACTGCAGGGGGGTTTGGGAAAAATGTGACCAAACGCCGCTTTCAGTACTTGGCATATGTTGGGTATAAAAAGACATAATTTCGAACTGCGAATACGTGCAGATAGCCAGAATTTGGCTCCAAAATATGGCTCAGGCCTCGAAATTGGGATAACAGGGATATTTTGAAAACTGCAAGGATGTTTGGGACAAATGTGACCAAACGCCGCTTTCAGTACTTGGCATATGTTGGGTATAAAAAGATGTAATTTCGAACTGCGAATACGTGCAGAGAGCCAGAATTTGGCTCCAATATATAGCTCAGGCCTCGAAATTGGGATATTTGCTTTGTTTTGAAAACTGCAGGGAGTTTGTGCAGAATGCGACTCACTGCTGCTTTCAGTACTTGGCATATGTTGGGTATAAAAAGTTGTAATATCAAACTGCGAATACATGCAGAGAGCCAGAATTTGGCCCCAAATTATGGCTCAGGCCTCGAAATTGGGATATTTGGGATATTTTGAAAACTGCGGGGAGGTTTGGGACAAATGTGACCAAACGCCGCTTTCAGTACTTGGCATATGTTGGGTATAAAAAGACATAATTTCGAACTGCGAATACGTGCAGATAGCCAGAATTTTTCTCCAAAATATGGCTCAGGCCTCGAAATTGGGATATTTGGGATATTTTGAAAATTGCAAGGATGTTTGGGACAAATGTGACCAAATGCCGCTTTCAGTACTTGGCATATGTTGGGAATAAAAAGATGTAATTTCTAACTGCGAATACGTGCAGAGAGCCATAATTTGGCTCCAAAATATGGATCAGGCCTCGAAATTCAGATATTTGCGTTATTTTGAAAACTGGAGGGGAGTTTGGGTAAAATGTGACTCACTGCCACTTTCAGTACTTGGCATATGTTGGGTATAAAAAAGTCGCAATTTCAAACTGCGAATACGTGCAGAGATCCAGAATTTGGCTCCAAATTACGGCTCAGGCTTTGAAATTGGGATGTTTGAGATATTTTGAAAACTGCAGGGAGGTTTGGGACAAATGTGACCAAACCTGCTTTCAGTACTTGGCATATGTTGGGTATAAAAAGACATAATTTCGAACTGCGAATACGTGCAGATAGCCAGAATTTGGCTCCAAAATATTGCTCAGGCCTCGAAATTGGGATGTTTGAGATATTTTGAAAACTGCAGGGGAGTTAGTGCAAAATGCGACTCACTGCTGCTTTCAGTACTTGGCATATGTTGGGTATAAAAAGTTGTAATATCAAACTGCGAATACATGCAGAGAGCCAGAATTTGGCCCCAAATTATGGCTCAGGCCTCGAAATTGGGATATTTGGGATATTTTGAAAACTGCGGGGAGGTTTGGGACAAATGTGACCAAACGCCGCTTTCAGTACTTGGCATATGTTGGGTATAAAAAGACATAATTTCGAACTGCGAATACGTGCAGATAGCCAAAATTTGGCTCCAAAATATGGCTCAGGCCTCGAAATTGGGATATTTGGGATATTTTGAAAACTGCAAGGATGTTTGGGACAAATGTGACCAAATGCCGCTTTCCGTAATTGGCATATGTTGGGTATAAAAAGATGTAATTTCTAACTGCGAATACGTGCAGAGAGCCAGAATTTGGCTCCAAAATATGGCTCAGGCCTCGAAATTGGGATATTTGCGTTATTTTGAAAACTGAAGGGGAGTTTGGGTAAAATGTGACTCACTGCCACTTTCAGTACTTGGCATATGTTGGGTATAAAAAAGTCGCAATTTCAAACTGCGAATACGTGCAGAGAGCCAGAATTTGGCTACAAAATATGACTCAGGCCTCAAAATTGGGAACTTTGGGATATTTTGAAAACTGCAGGGGAGTTTGGGACAAATATGACCAAATGCCGCTCTCAGTACTTGACATATGTTGGGTATAAAAAAGTCGCAATTTCAAACTGCGAATACGTGCAGAGAGCCAGAATTTGGGTCCAAAATATGGTTCAGGTCTCGAAATTGGGATGTTTGGGATATTTTGAAAACTGCAGGGAAGTTTGTGCAAAATGTGACTCACTGCTGCGTCCAGTACTTTGCATATGTTGGATATAAGAATTCGTAATATCAAACTGCGAATACGTGCAGAGAGCCAGAATTTGGCTCAAAAATATGGCTCAGGCCTCGAAATTGAGATATTTGGGATATTTCGAAAACTGCAGGGGAGTTTGTGCAAAATGTGACTCACTGACGCTTTCAGGACTTGGCATATGTTGGGTATAAAAAGTCGTAATATCAAACTGCGAATACGTGCATAGAGCAAGAATTTGGCTCCAAAATATGGCTCAGGCCTAGAAATTGGGATGTTTGGGATATTTTGAAAACTGGAGGGAGGTTTGGGACAAATGTGACCAAACGCCGCTTTCAGTACTTGGCATATGTTGGGTATAAAAAGTCGTAACTTAAAACTGCGAATACGTGCAGAGAGCCAGAATTTGGCTCCAAAATATGGGTCAGGCCTCGAAATTGAGATATTTGGGATATTTCGAAAACTGCAGGGGAGTTTGTGCTAAATGTGACTCACTGCCGCTCTCAGGACTTGGCATATGTTGGGTATAAAAAGGCGTAATATCAAATTGCGAATACGTGCATAGAGCCAGAATTTGGCTCCAAAATATGGATCAGGCCTCGAAATTGGGATGTTTGGGATATTTTGAAAACTGGTGGAAGGTTTGGGACAAATGTGACCAAACGCCGCTTTCAGTACTTGGCATATGATGGGTATAAAAAGTCGTAATTTCAAACTGCGAATACGTACAGAGAACCTGAATTTGGCTCCAAAATATGGTTCAGGCCTCGAAATTGGGATTTTGGGGATATTTTGAAAACTCCAGGGGAGTTTGTGCAAAATGTGACTCACTGCCACTTTCAGTACTTGGCATATGTTGGGTATAAAAAGTCGTAATATTAAACTGCGAATACGTGCAAAGAGCCAGAATTTGGCTCCAAAATATGGGTCAGGCCTCGATATTGGGATATTTGGGATATTTTGAAAACTGCAGGGACGTTTGGGACAAATGTGACCAAACGCCGCTTTCAGTACTTGGCATATGTTGGGTATAAAAAGACGTAATTTCGAACTGCGAATACGTGCAGAGAGCCAGAATTTGGCTCCAAAATATGGCTCAGGCCTCAAAATTGAGATATTTGGGATATTTTGAAAACTGCAGGGATGTTTGGGACAAATGTGACCAAACGCCGCTTTCAGTACTTGGCATATGTTGGGTATAAAAAGACGTAATATCGAACTGCGAATATGTGCAGAGAGCCAGAATTTGGCTCCAAAATATGGCTCAGGCCTCGAAATTGGGATATTTGGGATACATTGAAAACTGGAAGGGAGTTTGTGCAAAATGTGACTCACTGCCGCTTTCAATACTTGGCATATGTTGGGTATAAAATTCGTAATATCAAACTGCGAATACGTGAAGAGAGCCAGAATTTGGCTCCAAAATATGGCTCAGGCCTCGATATTGGGATGTTTGGGATATTTTGAAAACTGCAGGAAGGTTTGGGACAAATGTGACCAAACGCTGCTTTTAGTACTTCGCATATGTTGGGTATAAAAAAGTCGTAATTTCAAACTCCGAATACGTGCAGAGAGCCAGAATTTGGCTCCAAAATATGGCTCAGGCCTCGAAATTGGGATATTTGGGATATTTCGAAAACTGCAGGGGAGTTTGTGCAAAATGTGACTCACTGCTGCTTTCAGGACTTGGCATATGTTGGGTATAAAAAGGCGTAATATCAAACTGTGAATACTTGCATAGAGCCAGAATTTGGCTCCAAATAATGGCTTAGGCCTCGAAATTGGGATGTTTGGGATATTTTGAAAACTGGAGGGAAGTTTGGGACAAATGTGACCAAACGCCGGTTTCAGTACTTGGCATATGTTGGCTATAAAAAGTCGTAATTTCAAAACTGCGAATACGTGCATAGAGCCAGAATTTGGCTCCAAAATATGGCTCAGGCCTCGAAATTGGGATAACAGGGATATTTTGAAAACTGCAAGGATGTTTGGGACAAATGTGACCAAACGCCGCTTTCAGTACTTGGCATATGTTGGGTATAAAAAGATGTAATTTCGAACTGCGAATACGTGCAGAGAGCCAGAATTTGGCTCCAATATATAGCTCAGGCCTCGAAATTGGGATATTTGCTTTGTTTTGAAAACTGCAGGGAGTTTGTGCAGAATGCGACTCACTGCTGCTTTCAGTACTTGGCATATGTTGGGTATAAAAAGTTTTAATATCAAACTGCGAATACATGCAGAGAGCCAGAATTTGGCCCCAAATTATGGCTCAGGCCTCGAAATTGGGATATTTGGGATATTTTGAAAACTGCGGGGAGGTTTGGGACAAATGTGACCAAACGCCGCTTTCAGTACTTGGCATATGTTGGGTATAAAAAGACATAATTTCGAACTGCGAATACGTGCAGATAGCCAGAATTTTTCTCCAAAATATGGCTCAGGCCTCGAAATTGGGATATTTGGGATATTTTGAAAACTGCAAGGATGTTTGGGACAAATGTGACCAAATGCCGCTTTCAGTACTTGGCATATGTTGGGAATAAAAAGATGTAATTTCTAACTGCGAATACGTGCAGAGAGCCATAATTTGGCTCCAAAATATGGATCAGGCCTCGAAATTCTAATATTTGCGTTATTTTGAAAACTGGAGGGGACTTTGGGTAAAATGTGACTCACTGCCACTTTCAGTACTTGGCATATGTTGGGTATAAAAAAGTCGCAATTTCAAACTGCGAATACGTGCAGAGATCCAGAATTTGGCTCCAAATTACGGCTCAGGCTTTGAAATTGGGATGTTTGAGATATTTTGAAAACTGCAGGGAGGTTTGGGACAAATGTGACCAAACCTGCTTTCAGTACTTGGCATATGTTGGGTATAAAAAGACATAATTTCGAACTGCGAATACGTGCAGATAGCCAGAATTTGGCTCCAAAATATTGCTCAGGCCTCGAAATTGGGATGTTTGAGATATTTTGAAAACTGCAGGGGAGTTAGTGCAAAATGCGACTCACTGCTGTTTTCAGTACTTGGCATATGTTGGATATAAAAAGTTGTAATATCAAACTGCGAATACATGCAGAGAGCCAGAATTTGGCCCCAAATTATGGCTCAGGCCTCGAAATTGGGATATTTGGGATATTTTGAAAACTGCCGGGAGGTTTGGGACAAATGTGACCAAACGCCGCTTTCAGTACTTGGCATATGTTGGGTATAAAAAGACATAATTTCGAACTGCGAATACGTGCAGATAGCCAAAATTTGGCTCCAAAATATGGCTCAGGCCTCGAAATTGGGATATTTGGGATATTTTGAAAACTGCAAGGATGTTTGGGACAAATGTGACCAAATGCCGCTTTCAGTAATTGGCATATGTTGGGTATAAAAAGATGTAATTTCTAACTGCGAATACGTGCAGAGAGCCAGAATTTGGCTCCAAAATATGGCTCAGGCCTCGAAATTGGGATATTTGCGTTATTTTGAAAACTGGAGGGGAGTTTGGGTAAAATGTGACTCACTGCCACTTTCAGTACTTGGCATATGTTGGGTATAAAAAAGTCGCAATTTCAAACTGCGAATACGTGCAGAGAGCCAGAATTTGGCTACAAAATATGACTCAGGCCTCAAAATTGGGAACTTTGGGATATTTTGAAAACTGCAGGGGAGTTTGGGACAAATATGACCAAATGCCGCTCTCAGTACTTGACATATGTTGGGTATAAAAAAGTCGCAATTTCAAACTGCGAATACGTGCAGAGAGCCAGAATTTGGGTCCAAAATATGGTTCAGGTCTCGAAATTGGGATGTTTGGGATATTTTGAAAACTGCAGGGAAGTTTGTGCAAAATGTGACTCACTGACGCTTTCAGGACTTGGCATATGTTGGGTATAAAAAGTCGTAATATCAAACTGCGAATACGTGCATAGAGCAAGAATTTGGCTCCAAAATATGGCTCAGGCCTAGAAATTGGGATGTTTGGGATATTTTGAAAACTGGAGGGAGGTTTGGGACAAATGTGACCAAACGCCGCTTTCAGTACTTGGCATATGTTGGGTATAAAAAGTCGTAACTTAAAACTGCGAATACGTGCAGAGAGCCAGAATTTGGCTCCAAAATATGGGTCAGGCCTCGAAATTGAGATATTTGGGATATTTCGAAAACTGCAGGGGAGTTTGTGCTAAATGTGACTCACTGTCGCTCTCAGGACTTGGCATATGTTGGGTATAAAAAGGCGTAATATCAAATTGCGAATACGTGCATAGAGCCAGAATTTGGCTCCAAAATATGGATCAGGCCTCGAAATTGGGATGTTTGGGATATTTTGAAAACTGGTGGAAGGTTTGGGACAAATGTGACCAAACGCCGTACTTGGCATATGATGGGTATAAAAAATCGTAATTTCAAACTGCGAATACGTACAGAGAACCTGAATTTGGCTCCAAAATATGGTTCAGGCCTCGAAATTGGGATTTTGGGGATATTTTGAAAACTCCAGGGGAGTTTGTGCAAAATGTGACTCACTGCCACTTTCAGTACTTGGCATATGTTGGGTATAAAAAGTCGTAATATTAAACTGCGAATACGTGCAAAGAGCCAGAATTTGGCTCCAAAATATGGGTCAGGCCTCGATATTGGGATATTTGGGATATTTTGAAAACTGCAGGGACGTTTGGGACAAATGTGACCAAACGCCGCTTTCAGTACTTGGCATATGTTGAGTATAAAAAGACGTAATTTCGAACTGCGAATACGTGCAGAGAGCCAGAATTTGGCTCCAAAATATGGCTCAGGCCTCAAAATTGAGATATTTGGGATATTTTGAAAACTGCAGGGATGTTTGGGACAAATGGGACCAAACGCCGCTTTCAGTACTTGGCATATGTTGGGTATAAAAAGACGTAATATCGAACTGCGAATATGTGCAGAGAGCCAGAATTTGGCTCCAAAATATGGCTCAGGCCTCGAAATTGGGATATTTGGGATACTTTGAAAACTGGAAGGGAGTTTGTGCAAAATGTGACTCACTGCCGCTTTCAATACTTGGCATATGTTGGGTATAAAATTCGTAATATCAAACTGCGAATACGTGAAGAGAGCCAGAATTTGGCTCCAAAATATGGCTCAGGCCTCGATATTGGGATGTTTGGGATATTTTGAAAACTGCAGGAAGGTTTGGGACAAATGTGACCAAACGCTGCTTTTAGTACTTTGCATATGTTGGGTATAAAAAAGTCGTAATTTCAAACTCCGAATACGTGCAGAGAGCCAGAATTTGGGTCCAAAATATGGCTCAGGCCTCGAAATTGGGATGTTTGGGATATTTTGAAAACTGCAGAGGAGTTTGTGCTAAATGTGACTCACTGCTGTGTCCAGTACTTGGCATATGGTGGGTATAAAAAGACGTAATATCAAACTGCGAATACGTGCAGAGAGCCAGAATTTGGCTCCAAAATATGGCTCAGGCCTCGAAATTGGGATATTTGGGATATTTCGAAAACTGCAGGGGAGTTTGTGCAAAATGTGACTCACTGCTGCTTTCAGGACTTGGCATATGTTGGGTATAAAAAGGCGTAATATCAAACTGTGAATACTTGCATAGAGCCAGAATTTGGCTCCAAATAATGGCTTAGGCCTCGAAATTGGGATGTTTGGGATATTTTGAAAACTGGAGGGAAGTTTGGGACAAATGTGACCAAACGCCGCTTTCAGTACTTGGCATATGTTGGGTATAAAAAGTCGTAATATCAAACTGCGAATACAGGCAGAGAGCCAGAATTTGGCTCCAAAATATGGCTCAGGCCTCGAAATTGGGATATTTGGGATATTTTGAAAACTGCAGGGATGTTTGGGACAAATGTAACCAAACGCCGTTTTCAGTACTTGGCATATGTTGGGTATAAAAAGACGTAATTTCGAACTGCGAATATGTGCAGAGAGCCAGAATTTGGCTCCAAAATATGATAGCCAGAATATGTTGGGTATAAAAAGACGTAATTTCGAACTGCGAATATGTGCAGATAGCCAGAATTTGGCTCCAAAATATGGCTCAGGCCTCGAAATTGGGATAACAGGGATATTTTGAAAACTGCAAGGATGTTTGGGACAAATGTGACCAAACGCCGCTTTCAGTACTTGGCATATGTTGGGTATAAAAAGACATAATTTCGAACTGCGAATACGTGCAGAGAGCCAGAATTTGGCTCCAATATATAGCTCAGGCCTCGAAATTGGGATATTTGCTTTGTTTTGAAAACTGGAGGGCAGTTTGGGCAAAATGTGACTCACTGCCGCTCTCAGTACTTAGCGTATGTTGGGTATAAAAAAGTTGCAATTTCAAACTGCGAATACGTGCAGAGAGCCCGAATTTGGGTCCAAAATATGGTTCAGGTCTCGAAATTGGGATGTTTGGGATATTTTGAAATCTGCAGGGAAGTTTGTGCAAAATGTGACTCACTGCGGCGTCCAGTACTTTGCATATGTTGGGAATAAAAAGTCGTAATATCAAACTGCGAATACGTGTATAGAGCAAGAATTTGGATGTTTGGGATATTTGGAAAACTGGTGTAAGGTTTGGGACAAATGTGACCAAACGCCGCTTTCAGTACTTGGCATATGATGGGTATAAAAAGTCGTAATTTCAATCTGCGAACACGTACAGAGAACCTGAATTTGGCTCCAAAATATTGTTCAGGCTTCGAAATTGGGATGTTTGGGATATTTTGAAAACTCTAGGGGAGTTTGTGCAAAATGTGACTCACTGCCACTTTCAGTACTTGGCATATGTTGGGTATAAAAAGTCGTAATATTAAACTGCGAATACGTGCAAAGAGCCAGAATTTGGCTCAAAAATATGGGTCAGGCCTCAATATTTGGATATTTGGGATATTTTGAAAACTGCAGGGATGTTTGGGACAAATGTGACCAAACGCCGCTTTCAGTACTTGGCATATGTTGGGTAAAAAAAGACGTAATTTCGAACTGCGAATACGTGCAGAGAGCCAGAATTTCGCTCCATAATATTGCTCAGGCCTCGAAATTGAGATGTGTAGGATATTTTGAAAACTGCAGGGGAGTTTGTGCAAAATGTGACTCACTGCCGCTTTCAGTACTTGGCATATGTTGGGTATAAAAAGTCGTAATATCAAACTGCGAATACAGGCAGAGAGCCAGAATTTGGCTCCAAAATATGGCTCAGGCCTCGAAATTGGGATATTTGGGATATTTTGAAAACTGCAGGGATGTTTGGGACAAATGTAACCAAACGCCGTTTTCAGTACTTGGCATATGTTGGGTATAAAAAGACGTAATTTCGAACTGCGAATATGTGCAGAGAGCCAGAATTTGGCTCCAAAATATGGCTCAGGCCTCGAAATTGGGATATTTGGGATACTTTGAAAACTGGAAGGGAGTTTGTGCAAAATGTGACTCACTGCCGCTTTCAATACTTGGCATATGTTGGGTATAAAATTCGTAATATCAAACTGCGAATACGTGAAGAGAGCCAGAATTTGGCTCCAAAATATGGCTCAGGCCTCGATATTGGGATGTTTGGGATATTTTGAAAACTGCAGGAAGGTTTGGGACAAATGTGACCAAACGCTGCTTTCAGTACTTCGCATATGTTATGTATAAAAAAGTCGTAATTTCAAACTCCGAATACGTGCAGAGAGCCAGAATTTGGGTCCAAAATATGGCTCAGGCCTCGAAATTGGGATGTTTGGGATATTTTGAAAACTGCAGGGGAGTTTGTGCTAAATGTGACTTACTGCCGCTTTCAGGACATGGCATATGTTGAGTATAAAAAGTCGTAATATCAAACTGCGAATACGTGCATAGAGCCAGAATTTGGCTCCAAAATATGGCTCAGGCTTAGAAATTGGGTTGTTTGGGATATTTTGAAAACTTTAGGGAGGTTTGTGACAAATGTGACCAAACGCCGCTTCCAGCACTTGGCATATGTTGGGTATAAAAAAGTCGCAATTTCAAACTGCGAATACATGCAGAGAGCCAGAATTTGGCTCCAAAATATGGCTTAGGGCCTCGAAATGGGGATATTTTGGATATTTTGAAAACTACAGGGGAGTTTGTTCAAAATGTGACTCACTGCCGTTTTTAGGACTTGGCATATGTTGGGTATAAGAAGTCGTAATTTAAAACTGCAAATACGTGCAGAGAGCCAGAATTTGGCTCCAAAATATGGCTCAGGCCTCGATATTGGGATGTTTGGGATATTTTGAAAACTGCAGGGGCGTTTGTGCAAAATGTGACTCACTGCCGCTTTCAGTACTTGGCATATGTTGGGTATAAAAAGTCGTAATATCACACTGCGAATACATGCAGAGGGCCAGAATTTGGCTCCAAAATATTGCTCAGGCCTCGAAATTGGGATATTTGTGTTATTACTGGAGGGGAGTTTGGGCAAAAAGTGACTCACTGCCGCTTTCAGTACTTGGCATATGTTGGGTATAAAAAAGTCGCAATTTCAAACTGCGAATACGTGCCGAGATCCTTAATTTGGCTCCAAAATATGGCTCAGGCCTCGAAGTTGGGTATATTTGGGATATTTTGAAAACTGGAGGGGAGTTTGGGCCAAATGTGACTCACTGCCGCTTTCAGTACTTGGCATATGTTGGGTATAAAAATTTGTAATATCAAACTGCGAATACATGCAGAGAGCCAGAATTTGGCTTCTAAATATGGCTCAGGCGTCGAAATTGGGATATTTGGGATATTTTGAAAACGGCGGGGAGGTTTGGGACAAATGTGACCAAACGCCGCTTTCAGTACTTGGCATATGTTGTGTATAAAAAGATGTAATTTCAAACTGCGAATACGTGCAGAGAGCCAGAATTTGGCTCCAAAATATGGCTCAGGCCTCGAAATTGGGATATTTGCGATATTTTGAAAACTGGAGGGGTGTTTGGGCCAAATGTGACTCACTGCCGCTTTCAGTACTTGGCATATGTTGGGTATATAGAAGTCGCAATTTCAAACTGCGAATACGTGCAGAGAGCCAGAATTTGGATCCAAAATATGGCTCAGGCCTCGAAATTGGGATATTTGGGAAATTTCGAAAACTGCAGGGGAGTTTGTGCAAAATGTGACTCACTGTCGCTTTCAGGACTTTGCATATGTTGGGTATAAAAATTGGTAATATCAAACTGCAAATACGTGTATAGAGCCAAAATTTGGCTCCAAATTATGGCTCAGGTTTCGAAATTGGAAAGTTTGGGATGATTTGAAAACTGCAGGGGAGTTTAGGACAAATATGACCAAACGCCGCTTTCAGTACTTGACATATGTTCGGTATAAAAAACTCGCAATTTCAAACTGCAAATACACGCATAGAGCCAGAATTTGGCTCCAAAATATGGCTCAGGCCTCGAAATTGGGATGTTTGGGATATTTTGAAAACTGCAGGGAAGTTTGTGCAAAATGTGACTCACTGCTGCGTCCAGTACTTTGCATATGTTGGGTATAAGAAGTCGTAATATCAAACTGCGAATACGTGCAGAGAGCCAGAATTTGGCTCAAAAATATGGCTCAGGCCTCGAAATTGAGATATTTGGGATATTTCGAAAACTGCAGGGGAGTTTGTGCAAAATGTGACTCACTGCCGCTTTCAGGACTTGGCATATGTTGGGTATAAAAAGTCGTAATATCAAACTGCGAATACGTGCATAGAGCCAGAATTTGGCTCCAAAATATGGATCAGGCCTCGAAATATGGATGTTTGGGATATTTGGAAAACTGGTGTAAGGTTTGGGACAAATGTGACCAAACGCCGCTTTCAGTACTTGGCATATGATGGGTATAAAAAGTCGTAATTTCAATCTGCGAATACGTACAGAGAACCTGAATTTGGCTC
Source organism: Procambarus clarkii (assembly GCF_040958095.1). Lineage (NCBI taxonomy): Eukaryota > Metazoa > Arthropoda > Malacostraca > Decapoda > Cambaridae > Procambarus > Procambarus clarkii. The sequence continues at coordinate 897,833 of NC_091225.1, forward strand.
CAAAATATTGTTCAGGCTTCGAAATTGGGATGTTTGGGATATTTTGAAAACTCTAGGGGAGTTTGTGCAAAATGTGACTCACTGCCACTTTCAGTACTTGGCATATGTTGGGTATAAAAAGTCGTAATATTAAACTGCGAATACGTGCAAAGAGCCAGAATTTGGCTCAAAAATATGGGTCAGGCCTCAATATTTGGATATTTGGGATATTTTGAAAACTGCAGGGATGTTTGGGACAAATGTGACCAAACGCCGCTTTCAGTACTTGGCATATGTTGGGTAAAAAAAGACGTAATTTCGAACTGCGAATACGTGCAGAGAGCCAGAATTTCGCTCCATAATATTGCTCAGGCCTCGAAATTGAGATGTGTAGGATATTTTGAAAACTGCAGGGGAGTTTGTGCAAAATGTGACTCACTGCCGCTTTCAGTACTTGGCATATGTTGGGTATAAAAAGTCGTAATATCAAACTGCGAATACAGGCAGAGAGCCAGAATTTGGCTCCAAAATATGGCTCAGGCCTCGAAATTGGGATATTTGGGATATTTTGAAAACTGCAGGGATGTTTGGGACAAATGTAACCAAACGCCGTTTTCAGTACTTGGCATATGTTGGGTATAAAAAGACGTAATTTCGAACTGCGAATATGTGCAGAGAGCCAGAATTTGGCTCCAAAATATGGCTCAGGCCTCGAAATTGGGATATTTGGGATACTTTGAAAACTGGAAGGGAGTTTGTGCAAAATGTGACTCACTGCCGCTTTCAATACTTGGCATATGTTGGGTATAAAATTCGTAATATCAAACTGCGAATACGTGAAGAGAGCCAGAAATTGGCTCCAAAATATGGCTCAGGCCTCGATATTGGGATGTTTGGGATATTTTGAAAACTGCAGGAAGGTTTGGGACAAATGTGACCAAACGCTGCTTTCAGTACTTCGCATATGTTATGTATAAAAAAGTCGTAATTTCAAACTCCGAATACGTGCAGAGAGCCAGAATTTGGGTCCAAAATATGGCTCAGGCCTCGAAATTGGGATGTTTGGGATATTTTGAAAACTGCAGGGGAGTTTGTGCTAAATGTGACTTACTGCCGCTTTCAGGACATGGCATATGTTGAGTATAAAAAGTCGTAATATCAAACTGCGAATACGTGCATAGAGCCAGAATTTGGCTCCAAAATATGGCTCAGGCTTAGAAATTGGGTTGTTTGGGATATTTTGAAAACTTTAGGGAGGTTTGTGACAAATGTGACCAAACGCCGCTTCCAGCACTTGGCATATGTTGGGTATAAAAAAGTCGCAATTTCAAACTGCGAATACATGCAGAGAGCCAGAATTTGGCTCCAAAATATGGCTTAGGGCCTCGAAATGGGGATATTTTGGATATTTTGAAAACTACAGGGGAGTTTGTTCAAAATGTGACTCACTGCCGTTTTTAGGACTTGGCATATGTTGGGTATAAGAAGTCGTAATTTAAAACTGCAAATACGTGCAGAGAGCTAGAATTTGGCTCCAAAATATGGCTCAGGCCTCGATATTGGGATGTTTGGGATATTTTGAAAACTGCAGGGGCGTTTGTGCAAAATGTGACTCACTGCCGCTTTCAGTACTTGGCATATGTTGGGTATAAAAAGTCGTAATATCACACTGCGAATACATGCAGAGGGCCAGAATTTGGCTCCAAAATATTGCTCAGGCCTCGAAATTGGGATATTTGTGTTATTACTGGAGGGGAGTTTGGGCAAAAAGTGACTCACTGCCGCTTTCAGTACTTGGCATATGTTGGGTATAAAAAAGTCGCAATTTCAAACTGCGAATACGTGCCGAGATCCTTAATTTGGCTCCAAAATATGGCTCAGGCCTCGAAGTTGGGTATATTTGGGATATTTCGAAAACTGCAGGGGAGTTTATGCAAAATGTGACTCAATGCCGCTTTCAGGACTTGGCATATGTTGGGTATAAAAAAGTCGCAATTTCAAACTGCGAATATGTGCAGCGAGCCAGAATTTGGCTCCAAAATATGGATCAGGCCTCGAAATTGGGATGTTTGGGATATTTTGAAATCTGCAGGGGACTTTGGGACATATATGACCAAACGCCGCTTTCAGTTCTTGGCATAAGTTGGGTATAAAAAGTCGTAATTTCAAACAGCGAATGCGTGCAGAGAGCCTGAATTTGGTTTCAAAATATGGCTCAGGCCTCAAAATTGGGATATTTGGGATATTTTGAAAACTGTAAAGAGGTTTGGGACAAATGTGACCAAACGCCGCTTTCAGTACTTCGCATATGTTGGGTATAAAAATCATAATTTCAAACTGCGAATACGTGCAGAGTCAGAATTTGACTCCAAAATAAGGCTCAGGCCTCGAAATTGGGATGTTTGGGATATTTTGAAAACTGGAGGGGAGTTTGGGCCAAATGTGACTCACTGCCGCTTTCAGTACTTGGCATATGTTGGGTATAAAAATTTGTAATATCAAACTGCGAATACATGCAGAGAGCCAGAATTTGGCTTCTAAATATGGCTCAGGCGTCGAAATTGGGATATTTGGGATATTTTGAAAACGGCGGGGAGGTTTGGGACAAATGTGACCAAACGCCGCTTTCAGTACTTCGCATATGATGGGTATAAATATTCGTAATTTCAAACTGCGAATACGTGCAGAGAGCAAGAATTTGGCTCCAAAATATGGCTCAGGCCTCGAAATTGGGATGTTTGGGATATTTTGAAAACTGCAGGGGAGTTTGTGCAAAATGTGACTCACTGCCGCTTTCAGTACTTGGCATATGTTGGGTATAAAAATTCGTAATATCAAACTGCGAATACATGCAGAGAGCCAGAATTTGGCTCCAAAATATGGCTCAGGCCTCGAAATTGGGATGTTTGAGATATTTTGAAAACTGCAGGGAGGTTTGGGACAAAATGTGACCAAACGCTGCTTTCAGTACTTGGCATATGTTGGGTATAAAAAAAGTCGCAATTTCAAACTGCGAATACGTGCAGAGATCCAGAATTTGGCTCCAAAATATGGCTCAGGCCTCGAAATTGAGATATTTTGAAAACTGCAGGGGAGTTTGTGCAAAATCTGACTCACTGCCTCTTTCAGGACTTGGCATATGTTGGGTATAAAAAGTCGCAATTTCAAATTGCGAATACGTGCAGAGAGCCAGAATTTGGCTCCAAAATGTGGCTCAGGCCTCGAAATTCGGATATTTGAGATATTTTGAAAACTGGAGGGGAGTTTGTGCAAAATGTGACCCACTGCTGCTTTCAGTACTTGGCATATGTTGGGTATAAAATTCGTAATATCAAATTGCGAATACGTGCAGAGAGGCAGAATTTGGCTCCAAAATATGGCTCAGGCCTCGATATTGGGATGTTTGGGATATTTTGAAATCTGCAGTTAGATTTGGGACAAATGTGACCAAACGCCGCTTTCAGTACTTGGCATATGTTGGTATAAGAAGTTGTAATTTTAAACTGCGAATACGTGCAGAGAGCCAGAATTTGGTTCCAAAATATGGCTCAGGCCTCGATATTGGGATGTTTGGGATATTTTGAAAACTGGAGGGAGGTTTGGGACAAATGTGACCAAACGCCGCTTTCATCACTTGGCATATGTTGGGTATAAAAAGTCATAACTTAAAACTGCGAATACGTGCAGAGAGCCAGAATTTGGCTCCAAAATATGGCTCAGGCCTCGAAATTGGGATATTTGGGATATTTCGAAAACTGCTGGGGAGTTTGTGCAAAATGTGACTCACTGACGCGTCCAGTACTTGGCATATGTTGGGTATAAAAAGTCGTAATATCAAACTGCGAATACGTGCATAGAGCCAGAATTTGGCTCCAAAATATGGCTCAGGCCTCGAAATTGGGATGTTTGGGATATTTTGAAAACTGGAGGGAGGTTTGGGACAAATGTGACCAAACGCCGCTTTCAGCACTTGGCATATGTTGGGTATAAAAAGTCATAACTTAAAACTGCGAATACGTGCAGAGAGCCAGAATTTTGCTCCAAAATATGGCTCAGGCCTCGAAATTGGGATATTTGGGATATTTCGAAAACTGCTGGGGAGTTTGTTCAAAATGTGACTCACTGCCGCTTCCAGGACTTGGCATAAGTTGGGTATAAAAAGTCGTAATATCAAACAGCGAATACGTGCATAGAGCCAGAATTTGGCTCCAAAATATGGCTCAGGCTTAGAAATTGGGTTGTTTGGGATATTTTGAAAACTTTAGGGAGGTTTGTGACAAATGTGACCAAACGCCGCTTCCAGCACTTGGCATATGTTGGGTATAAAAAAGTCGCAATTTCAAACTGCGAATACATGCAGAGAGCCAGAATTTGGCTCCATAATATGGCTTAGGGCCTGGAAATGGGGATATTTTGGATATTTTGAAAACTACAGGGGAGTTTGTTCAAAATGTGACTCACTGCCGTTTTTAGGACTTGGCATATGTTGGGTATAAGAAGTCGTAATTTAAAACTGCAAATACGTGCAGAGAGCTAGAATTTGGCTCCAAAATATGGCTCAGGCCTCGATATTGGGATGTTTGGGATATTTTGAAAACTGCAGGGGCGTTTGTGCAAAATGTGACTCACTGCCGCTTTCAGTACTTGGCATATGTTGGGTATAAAAAGTCGTAATATCACACTGCGAATACATGCAGAAAGCCAGAATTTGGCTCCAAAATATTGCTCAGGCCTCGAAATTGGGATATTTGTGTTATTACTGGAGGGGAGTTTGGGCAAAAAGTGACTCACTGCCGCTTTCAGTACTTGGCATATGTTGGGTATAAAAAAGTCGCAATTTCAAACTGCGAATACGTGCCGAGATCCTTAATTTGGCTCCAAAATATGGCTCAGGCCTCGAAGTTGGGTATATTTGGGATATTTCGAAAACTGCAGGGGAGTTTATGCAAAATGTGACTCAATGCCGCTTTCAGGACTTGGCATATGTTGGGTATAAAAAAGTCGCAATTTCAAACTGCGAATATGTGCAGCGAGCCAGAATTTAGCTCCAAAATATGGATCAGGCCTCGAAATTGGGATGTTTGGGATATTTTGAAATCTGCAGGGGACTTTGGGACATATATGACCAAACGCCGCTTTCAGTACTTGGCATAAGTTGGGTATAAAAAGTCGTAATTTCAAACAACGAATGCGTGCAGAGAGCCTGAATTTGGTTTCAAAATATGGCTCAGGACTCAAAATTGGGATATTTGGGATATTTTGAAAACCGCAAAGAGGTTTGGGACAAATGTGACCAAACGCCGCTTTCAGTACTTCGCATATGATGGGTATAAAAAGTCGCAATTTCAAACTGCGAATACGTGCAGAGAGCCAGAATTTGGCTCCAAAATATGGCTCAGGCCTCGAAATTGGGATATTTGCGTTATTTTGAAAACCGGAGGGAAGTTTGGGCAAAATGTGACTCACTGCCGTTTTCAGTACTTGGCATATGTTGGGAATAAAAAAGTTGCTATTTCAAACTGCGAATACGGGCAGAGATCGAAAATTTGGCTCCAAAATATGGCTCAGGCCTCAAAATTTGGATATTTGGGATATTTCGAAAACTGCATGGGAGTTTGTGCAAAATGTGACTCACTGCCGCTTTCAGGACTTTGTATATGTTGGGTATAAAGATTGGTAATATCAAACTGCGAATACGTGCATAGAGCCAGAATTTGGCTCCAAATTACGGCTCAGGTTTCGAAATTGGGAAGTTTGGGATATTTTGAAAACTGCAGGGGACTTTGGGACAAATATGACCAAACGCCGCTTTCAGTACTTGACATATGTTGGGTGTAAAAAAGTCGCAATTTCAAACTGCAAATACGTGCAGAGAGCCAGAATTTGGCTCCAAAATAAGGCTCAAGCCTCGAAATTGGGATGTTTGGGATATTTTGAAAACTGCAGGGGACTTTGGGACAAATATTACCAAACGCCGCTTACGGTACTTGGCATACGTTGGGTATAAAAAGTCGTAATTTCAAACAGCGAATGCGTGCAGAGAGCCTGAATTTGGTTTCAAAATATGGCTCAGGCCTCGAAATTGGGATATTTGGGATATTTCGAAAACTGTAGGGGAGTTTGTGCAAAATGTGACTCACTGCCACTTTCAGTACTTGGCATATGTTGGGTATAAAAAGTCGTAATATCAAACTGCGAAAACATGCAGAGAGCCAGAATTTGGCTCCAAAATATGGCTCAGGCTTCGAAATTTGGATATTTGGGATATTTTGAAAACTGCGGGGAGGTTTGGGACAAATGTGACCAAACGCCGCTTTCAGTACTTGGCATCTGTTGGGTATAAAAAGATGTAATTTCAAACTGCGAATACGTACAGAGAGCCAGAATTTGGTTCCAAAATATGGCTCAGGCCTCGAAATTGGGATATTTGAGTTATTTTGAAAACTGGAGGGGAGTTTGGGCAAAATGTGACTCACTGCCGTGTTCAATACTTGGCATATGTTGGGTATAAAAAAGTAGCAATTTCAAACTGCGAATACGTGCAAAAAAACAGTATTTGGCTCCAAAATAAGGCTCAGGCCTCGAAATTGGGATATTTGGGATGTTTTGAAAACTGCAGGGGAGTTTGTGCAAAATCTGACTCACTGCCGCTTTCAGGACTTGGCATATGTTGGGTATAAAAAGATATAATTTCAAACTGCGAATACTTGCAGAGAGCCAGAATTTGGCTCCAAAATATGGCTCAGGCCTCGAAATTGGGATATTTGGGATATTTCGAAAACTGCTGGGGAGTTTGTGCAAAATGTGACTCACTGACGCGTCCAGTACTTGGCATATGTTGGGTATAAAAAGTCGTAATATCAAACTGCGAATACGTGCATAGAGCCAGAATTTGGCTCCAAAATATGGCTCAGGCCTCGAAATTGGGATGTTTGGGATATTTTGAAAACTGGAGGGAGGTTTGGGACAAATGTGACCAAACGCTGCTTTCAGCACTTGGCATATGTTGGGTATAAAAAGTCATAACTTAAAACTGCGAATACGTGCAGAGAGCCAGAATTTGGCTCCAAAATATGGCTCAGGCCTCGAAATTGGGATATTTGGGATATTTCGAAAACTGCTGGGGAGTTTGTTCAAAATGTGACTCACTGCCGCTTTCAGGACTTGGCATAAGTTGGGTATAAAAAGTCGTAATATCAAACAGCGAATACGTGCATAGAGCCAGAATTTGGCTCCAAAATATGGCTCAGGCTTAGAAATTGGGTTGTTTGGGATATTTTGAAAACTTTAGGGAGGTTTGTGACAAATGTGACCAAACGCCGCTTCCAGCACTTGGCATATGTTGGGTATAAAAGAGTCGCAATTTCAAACTGCGAATACATGCAGAGAGCCAGAATTTGGCTCCAAAATATGGCTTAGGGCCTCGAAATGGGGATATTTTGGATATTTTGAAAACTACAGGGGAGTTTGTTCAAAATGTGACTCACTGCCGTTTTTAGGACTTGGCATATGTTGGGTATAAGAAGTCGTAATTTAAAACTGCAAATACGTGCAGAGAGCTAGAATTTGGCTCCAAAATATGGCTCAGGCCTCGATATTGGGATGTTTGGGATATTTTGAAAACTGCAGGGGCGTTTGTGCAAAATGTGACTCACTGCCGCTTTCAGTACTTGGCATATGTTGGGTATAAAAAGTCGTAATATCACACTGCGAATACATGCAGAGAGCCAGAATTTGGCTCCAAAATATTGCTCAGGCCTCGAAATTGGGATATTTGTGTTATTACTGGAGGGGAGTTTGGGCAAAAAGTGACTCACTGCCGCTTTCAGTACTTGGCATATGTTGGGTATAAAAAAGTCGCAATTTCAAACTGCGAATACGTGCCGAGATCCTTAATTTGGCTCCAAAATATGGCTCAGGCCTCGAAGTTGGGTATATTTGGGATATTTCGAAAACTGCAGGGGAGTTTATGCAAAATGTGACTCAATGCCGCTTTCAGGACTTGGCATATGTTGGGTATAAAAAAGTCGCAATTTCAAACTGCGAATATATGCAGCGAGCCAGAATTTGGCTCCAAAATATGGATCAGGCCTCGAAATTGGGATGTTTGGGATATTTTGAAATCTGCAGGGGACTTTGGGACATATATGACCAAACGCCGCTTTCAGTACTTGGCATAAGTTGGGTATAAAAAGTCGTAATTTCAAACAACGAATGCGTGCAGAGAGCCTGAATTTGGTTTCAAAATATGGCTCAGGCCTCAAAATTGGGATATTTGGGATATTTTGAAAACTGCAAAGAGGTTTGGGACAAATGTGACCAAACGCCGCTTTCAGTACTTCGCATATGATGGGTATAAAAAGTCGCAATTTCAAACTGCGAATACGGGCAGAGAGCCAGAATTTGGCTCCAAAATATGGCTCAGGCCTCGAAATTGGGATATTTGCGTTATTTTGAAAACCGGAGGGGAGTTTGGGCAAAATGTGACTCACTGCCGTTTTCAGTACTTGGCATATGTTGGGAATAAAAAAGTTGCTATTTCAAACTGCGAATACGGGCAGAGATCGAAAATTTGGCTCCAAAATATGGCTCAGGCCTCAAAATTGGGATATTTGGGATATTTCGAAAACTGCATGGGAGTTTGTGCAAAATGTGACTCACTGCCGCTTTCAGGACTTTGTATATGTTGGGTATAAAGATTGGTAATATCAAACTGCGAATACGTGCATAGAGCCAGAATTTGGCTCCAAATTATGGCTCAGGTTTCGAAATTGGGAAGTTTGGGATATTTTGAAAACTGCAGGGGACTTTGGGACAAATATGACCAAACGCCGCTTTCAGTACTTGACATATGTTGGGTGTAAAAAAGTCGCAATTTCAAACTGCAAATACGTGCAGAGAGCCAGAATTTGGCTCCAAAATAAGGCTCAAGCCTCGAAATTGGGATGTTTGGGATATTTTGAAAACTGCAGGGGACTTTGGGACAAATATTACCAAACGCCGCTTACGGTACTTGGCATACGTTGGGTATAAAAAGTCGTAATTTCAAACAGCGAATGCGTGCAGAGAGCCTGAATTTGGTTTCAAAATATTGCTCAGGCCTCGAAATTGGGATATTTGGGATATTTCGAAAACTGTAGGGGAGTTTGTGCAAAATGTGACTCACTGCCACTTTCAGTACTTGGCATATGTTGGGTATAAAAAGTCGTAATATCAAACTGCGAAAACATGCAGAGAGCCAGAATTTGGCTCCAAAATATGGCTCAGGCTTCGAAATTTGGATATTTGGGATATTTTGAAAACTGCGGGGAGGTTTGGGACAAATGTGACCAAACGCCGCTTTCAGTACTTGGCATCTGTTGGGTATAAAAAAGTAGCAATTTCAAACTGCGAATACGTGCAAAAAACCAGTATTTGGCTCCAAAATAAGGCTCAGGCCTCGAAATTGGGATATTTGGGATGTTTTGAAAACTGCAGGGGAGTTTGTGCAAAATCTGACTCACTGCCGCTTTCAGGACTTGGCATATGTTGGGTATAAAAAGATATAATTTCAAACTGCGAATACTTGCAGAGAGCCAGAATTTGGCTCCAAAATATGACTCAGGCCTCGAAATTGGGATGTTTGGGATATTTTGAAAACTGGAGGGAGGTTTGGGTCAAATGTGACCAAACGCCGCTTTCAGCACTTGGTATATGTTAGGTATAAAAAAGTCGCAATTTCAAACTGCGAATACGTGCAGAGAGCCAGAATTTGGCTCCAAAATATGGCTCAGGCCTCAAAATTGGGATATTGGCGTTATTACTGGATGGGAGTTTGGGCAAAATGTGACTCACTGCCGCTTTCAGTACTTGGCATATGTTGGGTATAAAATTTCGTAATATCAAACTGCGAGTACGTGCATAGAGCCAAAATTTGGCTCCAAAATATGGCTCAGGCCTCGATATTGGGATGTTTGGGATATTTCGAAAACTGCAGGGGAGTTTGTGCAAAATGTGACTCACTGCCGCTTTCAGTACTTGGCATATGTTGGGTATAAAAAGTTGTAATTTCAAACTGCGAATACGTGCAGAGAGCCTGACTTTTGCTCCAAAATATGGCGCAGGCCTCGAAAGTGGTATATTTGGGATATTTTGAAAACTGCAGGGAGGTTTGGGACAAATGAGACCATACGCTGCTCTCAGTACTTCGCATATGTTGGGTTTAAAAAGTCGTAATTTCAAACTGCGAATACGTGCAGAGAGCCAGAATTTGGCTCCAAAACATGGCTCAGGCCTCGAAATTGGGATGTTTGGGATATTTTGAAAACTGCAGGGGAGTTTGTGCAGCATGTGACTCACTGCCGCGTCCAGTACTTGGCATGTGTTGGGTATAAAAAGTCGTAATATCAAACTGCGAATACGTGCAGAGAGCCAGAATTTGGCTCCAAAATATGGCTCAGGCCTCGAAATTGGGATATTTAGGATATTATGAAAACTGCGGGGAGGTTTGGGACAAATGTGACCAAACGCCGCTTTCAGTACTTGGCATATGTTGGGTATAAAAAAGTCGCAATTTCAAACTGCGAATACGTGCAGAGAGCCAGAATTTGGCTCCAAAATATGGCTCAGGCCTTGAAATTGGGATATTTGGGATATTTAGAAAACTGCAGGGGAGTTTGTGCAAAATGTTACTCACTGCCGCTTTCAGGACTTGGCATATGTTGGGTATAAAAAGTCTTATATCAAACTGTGAATACGTGCATAGAGCCAGAATTTGGCTCCAAAATATGGCTCAGGCATCGAAATTGGGATGTTTGGGATATTTTGAAAACTGGAGGGAGGTTTGGGACAAATGTGACCAAACGCCGCTTTCAGTACTTGGGATATGATGGGTATAAAAAGTCGTAATTTCAAACTGCGAATAGGTACAGAGAGCCTGAATTTGACTCCAAAATATGGCTCAGGCATAGAAATTGGGATGTTTAGGATATTTTGAAAACTGCAGGGGAGTTTGTGCAGTTTTAAATTGTCGCTTTGAATCATTGTTGTTGTGAATCATTGTCGCTTTCAGGACTTGGCAAATGTTGGGTATAAAAAGTCGTAATTTAAAACTGCGAATACGTGCAGAGAGCCAGAATTTGGCTGCAAAATATTGCTCAGGCCTCGAAATTGAGATGTTTGGGATATTTTGAAAACTGCAAAGGAGTTTGTGCAAAATGTGACTCATTGTCGCTTTCAGGACTTGGCAAATGTTGGGTATAAAAAGTCGTAATTTAAAACTGCGAATACGTGCAGAGAGCCAGAATTTGACTCCAAAATATAGCTCAGGCCTCGAAATTGGGATATTTGTGATATTTTGAAAACTGCATGGAGGTTTGGGACAAATGTGACCAAATGCCGCTTTCAGTACTTGGCATATGATGAGTATAAAAAGACGTAATTTCGAACTGCGAATACGTGCAGAGAGCCAGAATTTGACTCCAAAATATGGCTCAGGCCTCGAAATTGGGATGTTTGGGATATTTTGAAAACTGCAGGAAGGTTTGGGACAAATGTGACCAAACGCCGCTTTCAGAACTTGGCATATGTTAGGTATAAAAAGCCATAATTTCGTACTGCGAATACGTGCAGAGAGCCAGAATTTGGCTCCAAAATATAGCTCAGGCCTCGAAATTGGGATATTTGTAATATTTTGAAAACTGCATGGAGGTTTGGGACAAATGTGACCAAATGCCGCTTTCAGTACTTGGCATATGATGGGTATAAAAAGACGTAATTTCGAACTGCGAATACGTGCAGAGAGCCAGAATTTGGCTCCAAAATATGGCTCCGGCCTTGAAATTGGGATGTTAGGGATATTTTGAAAACTGCAGGGGAGTTTGTGCAAAATGTGACTCACTGCCGCGTCCAGTACTTGGCATATGGTGGGTATAAAAAGTCGTAATATCAAACTGCGAATACGTGCAGAGATCCAGAATTTGGCTCCAAAAAATGTTTCAGGCCTCGAAATTGGGATATTTGGTATATTTTGAAAACTGCAGGGAGGTTTGGGACAAACATGACCAAACGCCGCTTTCAGTACTTGGCATATGTTGGGTATAAAAAAGTCGCAATTTTAAACTGCGAATACGTGCAGAGAGCCAGAATTTGGCTCCAAAATATGGCTCAGGCCTCGAAATTGGGATATTTAGAAAACTGCAGGCGAGTTTGTGTAAAATGCATCTCACTGCCGCTTTCAGGACATGGCATATGTTGAGTATAAAAAGTCGTAATATCAAACTGCTAATACGTGCATAGAGCCAGAATTTGGCTCCAAAATATGGCTCAGGCCTCGAAATTAGGATGTTTGGGATATTTTGAAAACTGCAGGGAAGTTTGTGCAAAATGTGACTCATTGCCGCTTTCAGGACTTGGCATATGTTGGGTATAAAAAGTCGTAATATCAAACTGCGAATACGTGCAGAGAGCCAGAATTTGGCTCCAAAATGAGGCTCACGCTTCAACATTGGGATGTTTGGGATATTTTGAAAACTGCAGGAAGGTTTGGGACAAATGTGACCAAACGCCGCTTTCAGTACTTGGCATATGTTGGGTATAAAAAGTCGTAATATCAAACTGCGAATACGTGCAGAGAGCCTGAATTTGACTTCAAAATATGGCTCCGGCCTCGAAATTAGGGTGTTTATGATATTTTGAAAACTGCAGGGGAGTTTGTGCAAAATGTGACTCATTGGCTCTTTCAGTACTTTGCATATGTTGGGTATAAAGGTCGTAATATCAAACTGCGAATACGTGTAGAGAGCCTGAATTTGGCTCCAAAATATGGCTCAGGCCTCAATACTAGGATGTTTGGGATATTTTGAAAACTGCAAGGGAGTTTGTGCAAAATGTGACCAAACGCTGCTTTCAGTACTTCGCATATGTTGGGTAAAAAAAAAGTCGTAATTTTCAATTGCGAATACGTGCAGAGAGCCAGAATTTGTCTCCAAAATATGGCTCAGGCCTCAAAATTGGGATGTTTGGGACATTTCGAAAACTGCAGGGGAGTTTGTTCAAAATGTGACTCATTGCCGTTTAAAGGACTTGGCATATGTTGGGTATAAAAAGTCGTAATATCAGACTGCGAATACGTGCAGAGAGCCAGAATTTGGCTCCAAAATATGGCTCAGGCTTCGATATTGGGATGTTTCGGATATTTTGAAAACTGCAGGAAGGTTTGGGACAAATGTTACCAAACGCCGCTTTCTGTACTTGGCATATGTTGGGTATAAAAAGTCGTTATATCAAACTGCGAATACGTGCAGAGACCCTAAATTTGGTTTCAAAATATGGCTCCGGCCTTTAAATTGGGGTGTTTGGGATATTTTGAAAACTGCATGGGAGTTTGTGCAAAATGTGACTCATTGCCGCTTTCAGTACTTTGCATATGTTGGGTATAATAAGTTGTAATTTCAAACTGCGAATACGTGCAGACAGCCAGAATTTGGCTCCAAAATATGGCTCCGGCCTCGAAGTTGGGATATTTGGGATATTTTGAAAACTGCAGGGAGGTTTGGGACAAATGTGACCAAACGCCGCTTTCAGTACTTGGCATATGTTGGGCATAAAAAAGTCGCAATTTCAAATTGCGAATACATGCATAGAGCCAGAATTTGGCTCCAAAATATGGCTCAGGCCTCGAAATTGGGATGTTGGGGATATTTTGAAAACTGGAGGGAGGTTTGGGACAAATGTGACCAAACGCCGCTTTCTGTACGAGCCATATGTTGGGTATAAAATTCGGAATTTCAAACTGCGAATACGTGCAGAGAGCCAGAATTTAGCTCCAAAATATGGTTCATGCCTCGAAATTGGGATATTTTGGATATTTCGAAAACTGCAGGGGAGTTTGTGCAAAATGTGACTCACTGCCGCGTCCAGTACTTGGCCTGTGTTGGGTATAAAAAGTCGTAATATCAAACTGCGGATACGTGCAGAGAGCCAGAATTTGGCTCCAAAATATGGCTCAGGCCTCGAAATTGGGCTATACGGGATATTTTGAAAACTGCAGGGAGGTTTGGGACAAATGTGACCAAACGCCGCATTCAGTACTTGGCATATATTGTGTATAAAAAAAGTCGCAATTTCAAACTGCGAATACGTGCAGAGAGCCAGAATTTGGCTCCAACATATGGCTCAGGCCTCGAAATTGGGATGTTTGGGATATTTTGAAAACTGCAGGGGAGTTTGTGCAAAATGTGACTCACTGCCGCTTTCAGTACTTGGCATATGTTGGGTATAAAAAGTCGTAATATCAAACGGCGAATACATGCAGAGAGAGAGAATTTGGCTCCAAAATATGGCTCAGGCCTCGAAATTGGGATATTTGGGATATTTTGAAAACTGCAGGGAGGTTTGGGACAAATGTGACCAAATGCCGCTTTCCGTACTTGGCATATGTTGGGTATAAACAGACGTAATTTCGAACTGCGAATATGTGCAGAGAGCCAGAATTTGGCTCCAAAATATGTCTCTGGCCTCAAAATTAAGATGTTTGGGATATTTTGAAAACTGCAGGGGAGTTTGTGCAAAATGTGACACACTGCCTCGTCCAGTACTTGGCCTGTGTTGGGTATAAAAAGTCGTAATATCAAACTGCGTCAACGTGCAGAGAGCCAGAATTTGGCTCCAAAATATTGCTCAGGCCTCGAAATTGGGATATTTCGAAAACTGCAAGGGAGTTTGTGCAAAATGTGACTCACTGCCGCTTTCAGGACTTGGCATATGTTGGGTATAAAAAGTCGTAATATCAAACTGCGAATACGTACATAGAGCCAGAATTTAGCTCCAAAATATGGCTCAGGCCTCGAAATTGGGATGTTTGGGATATTTTGAAAACTGCAGGGGAGTTTGTGCAAAATATGACTCACTGCCGCGTCCAGTACTTGGCATATGTTGGGTATAAAAAGTCGTAATATGAAACTGCGAATACGTGCAGAGAGCCAGAATTTGGCTCCAAAATATGGCTCTGGCCTCGAAATTGGGATGTTTGGGATATATTGAAAACTGCAGGGGAGTTTGTGCAAAATGTGACTCACTGCCGTGTCCAGTATTTAGCATATGTTGGGTATAAAAAGTCGTAATATGAAACTGCGAATACGTGCAGAGAACCAGAATTTGGCTCCAAAATATGGCTCAGGCTTCGATATTGGGATGTTTGGGATATTTTGAAAACTGCAGGAAGGTTTGGGACAAATGTGACCAAACGCCGCTTTCAGTACTTGGCATATGTTGGGTATGAAAAGTCGTAATATCAAACTGCGAATAAGTGCAGAGAGCCAGAATTTGGCTCCAAAAAATAGCTCAGGCCACGAAATTGGGATATATGGGATATTTTGAAAACTGCAGGGAGGTTTGGGACAAATGTGACCAAACGCCGCACTCAGTACTTGGCATATGTTGTGTATAAAAAAGTCGCAATTTCAAACTGTGAATGCATGCAGAGAGCCAGAATTTGGCTCCAAAATATGGCTCAGGCCTCGAAATTGGGATATTTCGAAAACTGCAGGGGAGTTTGTGCAAAATGTGACTCACTGCCGCTTTCAGGACTTGGCATATGTTGGGTATAAAAATTCGTAATATAGAACTGCGAATACTTGCATAGAGCCAGAATTTGGCTCCAAAATATGGCTCAGGCCTCGAAATTGGGATGTTTGGGATACTTTGAAAACTGGAGGGAGGTTTGGGACAAATGTGACCAAATGCCGTTTTCAGTACTTGGCATATGTTGGGTATAAAAAGTCGTAATTTCAAACTGCGAATACGTATAGAGAGGCAGAATTTGGCTCCAAAATATGGCTCAGGACTCGAAATTGGGATATTTGGGATATTTCGAAAACTGTTGGGGAGTTTGTTCAAAATGTGACTCACTGCCGCTTTCAGGACTTGGCATATGTTGGGTATAAAAAGTCGTAATATCAAACTGCGAATACGTGTATAGAGCCAGAATTTGGCTCCAAAATATGGCTCAGGCCTCGAAATTGGGATGTTTGGGATATTTTGAAAACTGCAGGGGAGTTTGTGCAAAATGTGACTCACTGCCGCTTTCAGTACTTGGCATATGTTGGGTATAAAAAGTCGTAATATCAAACGGCGAATACATGCAGAGAGAGAGAGAATTTGGCTCCAAAATATGGCTCAGGCCTCGAAATTGGGATATTTGGGATATTTTGAAAACTGCAGGGAGGTTTGGGACTAATGTGACCAAATGCCGCTTTCCGTACTTGGCATATGTTGGGTATAAACAGACGTAATTTCGAACTGCGAATACGTGCAGAGAGCCAGAATTTGGCTCCAAAATATGTCTCTGGCCTCGAAATTGGGATGTTTGGGATATTTTGAAAACTGCAGGGGAGTTTGTGCAAAATGTGACACACTGCCGCGTCCAGTACTTGGCCTGTGTTGGGTATAAAAAGTCGTAATATCAAACTGCGTCTACGTGCAGATAGCCAGAATTTGGCTCCAAAATATTGCTCAGGCCTCGAAATTGGGATATTTCGAAAACTGCAAGGGAGTTTGTGCAAAATGTGACTCACTGCCGCTTTCAGGACTTGGCATATGTTGGGTATAAAAAGTCGTAATATCAAACTGCGAATACGTACATAGAGCCAGAATTTGGCTACAAAATATGGCTCAGGCCTCGAAATTGGGATGTTTGGGATATTTTGAAAACTGCAGGGGAGTTTGTGCAAAATATGACTCACTGCCGCGTCCAGTACTTTGCATATGTTGGGTATAAAAAGTCGTAATATGAAACTACGAATACGTGCAGAGAGCCAGAATTTGGCTCCAAAATATGGCTCTGGCCTCGAAATTGGGATGTTTGGGATATATTGAAAACTGCAGGGGAGTTTGTGCAAAATGTGACTCACTGCCGTGTCCAGTATTTAGCATATGTTGGGTATAAAAAGTCGTAATATGAAACTGCGAATACGTGCAGAGAACCAGAATTTGGCTCCAAAATATGGCTCAGGCTTCGATATTGGGATGTTTGGGATATTTTGAAAACTGCAGGAAGGTTTGGGACAAATGTGACCAAACGCCGCTTTCAGTACTTGGCATATGTTGGGTATGAAAAGTCGTAATATCAAACTGCGAATAAGTGCAGAGAGCCAGAATTTGGCTCCAAAAAATAGCTCAGGCCACGAAATTGGGATATATGGGATATTTTGAAAACTGCAGGGAGGTTTGGGACAAATGTGACCAAACGCCGCACTCAGTACTTGGCATATGTTGTGTATAAAAAAGTCGCAATTTCAAACTGTGAATGCATGCAGAGAGCCTGAATTTGGCTCCAAAATATGGCTCAGGCCTCGAAATTGGGATATTTCTTAAACTGCAGGGGAGTTTGTGCAAAATGTGACTCACTGCCGCTTTCAGGACTTGGCATATGTTGGGTATAAAAATTCGTAATATAGAACTGCGAATACTTGCATAGAGCCAGAATTTGGCTCCAAAATATGGCTCAGGCCTCGAAATTGGGATGTTTGGGATACTTTGAAAACTGGAGGGAGGTTTGGGACAAATGTGACCAAATGCCGTTTTCAGTACTTGGCATATGTTGGGTATAAAAAGTCGTAATTTCAAACTGCGAATACGTATAGAGAGGCAGAATTTGGCTCCAAAATATGGCTCAGGACTCGAAATTGGGATATTTGGGATATTTCAAAAACTGTTGGGGAGTTTGTTCAAAATGTGACTCACTGCCGCTTTCAGGACTTGGCATATGTTGGGTATAAAAAGTCGTAATATCAAACTGTGAATACGTGTATAGAGCCAGAATTTGGCTCAAAAATATGGCTCAGGCCTCGAAATTGGGATGTTTGGGATATTTTGAAAACTGCAGGGGAGTTTGTGCAAAATGTGACTCACTGCCGCTTTCAGTACTTGGCATATGTTGGGTATAAAAAGTCGTAATATCAAACGGCGAATACATGCAGAGAGAGAGAGAATTTGGCTCCAAAATATGGCTCAGGCCTCGAAATTGGGATATTTGGGATATTTTGAAAACTGCAGGGAGGTTTGGGACAAATGTGACCAAATGCCGCTTTCCGTACTTGGCATATGTTGGGTATAAACAGACGTAATTTCGAACTGCGAATACGTGCAGAGAGCCAGAATTTGGCTCCAAAATATGTCTCTGGCCTCGAAATTGGGATGTTTGGGATATTTTGAAAACTGCAGGGGAGTTTGTGCAAAATGTGACACACTGCCGCGTCCAGTACTTGGCCTGTGTTGGGTATAAAAAGTCGTAATATCAAACTGCGTCTACGTGCAGATAGCCAGAATTTGGCTCCAAAATATTGCTCAGGCCTCGAAATTGGGATATTTCGAAAACTGCAAGGGAGTTTGTGCAAAATGTGACTCACTGCCGCTTTCAGGACTTGGCATATGTTGGGTATAAAAAGTCGTAATATCAAACTGCGAATACGTACATAGAGCCAGAATTTGGCTCCAAAATATGGCTCAGGCCTCGAAATTGGGATGTTTGGGATATTTTGAAAACTGCAGGGGAGTTTGTGCAAAATATGACTCACTGCCGCGTCCAGTACTTTGCATATGTTGGGTATAAAAAGTCGTAATATGAAACTACGAATACGTGCAGAGAGCCAGAATTTGGCTCCAAAATATGGCTCTGGCCTCGAAATTGGGATGTTTGGGATATATTGAAAACTGCAGGGGAGTTTGTGCAAAATGTGACTCACTGCCGTGTCCAGTATTTAGCATATGTTGGGTATAAAAAGTCGTAATATGAAACTGCGAATACGTGCAGAGAACCAGAATTTGGCTCCAAAATATGGCTCAGGCTTCGATATTGGGATGTTTGGGATATTTTGAAAACTGCAGGAAGGTTTGGGACAAATGTGACCAAACGCCGCTTTCAGTACTTGGCATATGTTGGGTATGAAAATTCGTAATATCAAACTGCGAATAAGTGCAGAGACCCAGAATTTGGCTCCAAAATATAGCTCAGGCCACGAAATTGGGATATATGGGATATTTTGAAAACTGCAGGGAGGTTTGGGACAAATGTGACCAAACGCCGCACTCAGTACTTGGCATATGTTGTGTATAAAAAAGTCGCAATTTCAAACTGTGAATACGTGCAGAGAGCCAGAATTTGGCTCCAAAATATGGCTCAGGCCTCGAAATTGGGATATTTCGAAAACTGCAGGGGAGTTTGTGCAAAATGTGACTCACTGCCGCTTTCAGGACTTGGCATATGTTGGGTATAAAAATTCGTAATATAGAACTGCGAATACTTGCATAGAGCCAGAATTTGGCTCCAAAATATGGCTCAGGCCTCGAAATTGGGATGTTTGGGATATTTTGAAAACTGGAGGGAGGTTTGGGACAAATGTGACCAAATGCCGTTTTCAGTACTTGGCATATGTTGGGTATAAAAAGTCGTAATTTCAAACTGCGAATACGTATAGAGAGGCAGAATTTGGCTCCAAAATATGGCTCAAGCCTCGAAACTGGGATGTTTGGGATATTTTGAAAACTGCAGGGGGGATTGGGACAAATGTGACCAAATGCCGCTTTCAGTACTTGGCATATTTTGGGTATAAAAAGTCGGAATTTCAAACTGCGAATACGTGCAGAGAGCCAGAATTTGGCTCTAAAATATGGCTCCGGCCTCGAAATTGGGATATTTAGGATATTTCGAAAACTGCAGGGGAGTTTGTGCAAAATGTGACTCACTGCCGCTTTCAGGACTTGGCATATGTTGGGTATAAAAAGTCGTAATATCAAACTGCGAATACGTGCATAGAGCCAGAATTTGGCTAGACAATATGGCTTAGGCCTCGAAATTGGGATATTTGGGATATTTTGAAAACTGCAGGGGAGTTTGTGCAAAATATGACTCACTGCCGCATCCAGTACTTTGCATATGTTGGGTATAAAAAGTCGTAATATGAAACTACGAATAAGTGCAGAGAGCCAGAATTTGGCTCCAAAATATGGCTCTGGCCTCGAAATTGGGATGTTTGGGATATATTGAAAACTGCAGGGGAGTTTGTGCAAAATGTGACTCACTGCCGTGTCCAGTATTTAGCATATGTTGGGTATAAAAAGTCGTAATATGAAACTGCGAATACGTGCAGAGAACCAGAATTTGGCTCCAAAATATGGCTCAGGCTTCGATATTGGGATGTTTGGGATATTTTGAAAACTGCAGGAAGGTATGGGACAAATGTGACCAAACGCCGCTTTCAGTACTTGGCATATGTTGGGTATGAAAATTCGTAATATCAAACTGCGAATAAGTGCAGAGACCCAGAATTTGGCTCCAAAATATAGCTCAGGCCACGAAATTGGGATATATGGGATATTTTGAAAACTGCAGGGAGGTTTGGGACAAATGTGACCAAACGCCGCACTCAGTACTTGGCATATGTTGTGTATAAAAAAGTCGCAATTTCAAACTGTGAATACGTGCAGAGAGCCAGAATTTGGCTCCAAAATATGGCTCAGGCCTCGAAATTGGGATATTTCGAAAACTGCAGGGGAGTTTGTGCAAAATGTGACTCACTGCCGCTTTCAGGACTTGGCATATGTTGGGTATAAAAATTCGTAATATAGAACTGCGAATACTTGCATAGAGCCAGAATTTGGCTCCAAAATATGGCTCAGGCCTCGAAATTGGGATGTTTGGGATATTTTGAAAACTGGAGGGAGGTTTGGGACAAATGTGACCAAATGCCGTTTTCAGTACTTGGCATATGTTGGGTATAAAAAGTCGTAATTTCAAACTGCGAATACGTATAGAGAGGCAGAATTTGGCTCCAAAATATGGCTCAAGCCTCGAAACTGGGATGTTTGGGATATTTTGAAAACTGCAGGGGGGATTGGGACAAATGTGACCAAATGCCGCTTTCAGTACTTGGCATATTTTGGGTATAAAAAGTCGGAATTTCAAACTGCGAATACGTGCAGAGAGCCAGAATTTGGCTCTAAAATATGGCTCCGGCCTCGAAATTGGGATATTTAGGATATTTCGAAAACTGCAGGGGAGTTTGTGCAAAATGTGACTCACTGCCGCTTTCAGGACTTGGCATATGTTGGGTATAAAAAGTCGTAATATCAAACTGCGAATACGTGCATAGAGCCAGAATTTGGCTAGACAATATGGCTTAGGCCTCGAAATTGGGATATTTGGGATATTTTGAAAACTGCAGGGGAGTTTGTGCAAAATATGACTCACTGCCGCGTCCAGTACTTTGCATATGTTGGGTATAAAAAGTCGTAATATGAAACTACGAATACGTGCAGAGAGCCAGAATTTGGCTCCAAAATATGGCTCTGGCCTCGAAATTGGGATGTTTGGGATATATTGAAAACTGCAGGGGAGTTTGTGCAAAATGTGACTCACTGCCGTGTCCAGTATTTAGCATATGTTGGGTATAAAAAGTTGTAATATGAAACTGCGAATACGTGCAGAGAACCAGAATTTGGCTCCAAAATATGGCTCAGGCTTCGATATTGGGATGTTTGGGATATTTTGAAAACTGCAGGAAGGTATGGGACAAATGTGACCAAACGCCGCTTTCAGTACTTGGCATATGTTGGGTATGAAAATTCGTAATATCAAACTGCGAATAAGTGCAGAGACCCAGAATTTGGCTCCAAAATATAGCTCAGGCCACGAAATTGGGATATATGGGATATTTTGAAAACTGCAGGGAGGTTTGGGACAAATGTGACCAAACGCCGCACTCAGTACTTGGCATATGTTGTGTATAAAAAAGTCGCAATTTCAAACTGTGAATACGTGCAGAGAGCCAGAATTTGGCTCCAAAATATGGCTCAGGCCTCGAAATTGGGATATTTCGAAAACTGCAGGGGAGTTTGTGCAAAATGTGACTCACTGCCGCTTTCAGGACTTGGCATATGTTGGGTATAAAAATTCGTAATATAGAACTGCGAATACTTGCATAGAGCCAGAATTTGGCTCCAAAATATGGCTCAGGCCTCGAAATTGGGATGTTTGGGATATTTTGAAAACTGGAGGGAGGTTTGGGACAAATGTGACCAAATGCCGTTTTCAGTACTTGGCATATGTTGGGTATAAAAAGTCGTAATTTCAAACTGCGAATACGTATAGAGAGGCAGAATTTGGCTCCAAAATATGGCTCAAGCCTCGAAACTGGGATGTTTGGGATATTTTTAAAACTGCAGGGGGGATTGGGACAAATGTGACCAAATGCCGCTTTCAGTACTTGGCATATTTTGGGTATAAAAAGTCGGAATTTCAAACTGCGAATACGTGCAGAGAGCCAGAATTTGGCTCTAAAATATGGCTCCGGCCTCGAAATTGGGATATTTAGGATATTTCGAAAACTGCAGGGGAGTTTGTGCAAAATGTGACTCACTGCCGCTTTCAGGACTTGGCATATGTTGGGTATAAAAAGTCGTAATATCAAACTGCGAAAACGTGCATAGAGCCAGAATTTGGCTAGACAATATGGCTTAGGCCTCGAAATTGGGATATTTGGGATATTTTGAAAACTGCAGGGGAGTTTGTGCAAAATGTGACTCACTGCCGCGTCCAGTACTTGGCATATGTTGGGTATAAAAAGTCGGAATATCAAACTGCGAATACGTGCAGAGAGCCAGAATTTGGCTCTAAAATATGGCTCAGGCCTCGAAATTGAGATATTTGGGATATTTCGAAAACTGCAGGGGAGTTTGTTCAAATTGTGACTCACTACCGCTATCAGGACTTGGCATATGTTGGGTGTAAAAAGTCTTAGAATCAAACTGCGAATAAGTGCATAGAGCCAGAATTTGGCTCCAAAATATGGCTCAGGCCTCGAAATTGGGATGTTGGGGATATTTTGAAAACTGGAGGGAGGTTTGGGACAAATGTGACCAAATGCCGTTTTCAGTACTTGGCATATGTTGGGTATAAAAAGTCGTAATTTCAAACTGCGAATACGTATAGAGAGGCAGAATTTGGCTCCAAAATATGGCTCAAGCCTCGAAACTGGGATGTTTGGGATATTTTTAAAACTGCAGGGGGGATTGGGACAAATGTGACCAAATGCCGCTTTCAGTACTTGGCATATTTTGGGTATAAAAAGTCGGAATTTCAAACTGCGAATACGTGCAGAGAGCCAGAATTTGGCTCTAAAATATGGCTCCGGCCTCGAAATTGGGATATTTAGGATATTTCGAAAACTGCAGGGGAGTTTGTGCAAAATGTGACTCACTGCCGCTTTCAGGACTTGGCATATGTTGGGTATAAAAAGTCGTAATATCAAACTGCGAAAACGTGCATAGAGCCAGAATTTGGCTAGACAATATGGCTTAGGCCTCGAAATTGGGATATTTGGGATATTTTGAAAACTGCAGGGGAGTTTGTGCAAAATGTGACTCACTGCCGCGTCCAGTACTTGGCATATATTGGGTATAAAAAGTCGGAATATCAAACTGCGAATACGTGCAGAGAGCCAGAATTTGGCTCTAAAATATGGCTCAGGCCTCGAAATTGAGATATTTGGGATATTTCGAAAACTGCAGGGGAGTTTGTTCAAATTGTGACTCACTACCGCTATCAGGACTTGGCATATGTTGGGTGTAAAAAGTCTTAGAATCAAACTGCGAATAAGTGCATAGAGCCAGAATTTGGCTCCAAAATATGGCTCAGGCCTCGAAATTGGGATGTTGGGGATATTTTGAAAACTGGAGGGAGGTTTGGGACAAATGTGACCAAATGCCGTTTTCAGTACTTGGCATATGTTGGGTATAAAAAGTCGTAATTTCAAACTGCGAATACGTATAGAGAGGCAGAATTTGGCTCCAAAATATGGCTCAAGCCTCGAAACTGGGATGTTTGGGATATTTTTAAAACTGCAGGGGGGATTGGGACAAATGTGACCAAATGCCGCTTTCAGTACTTGGCATATTTTGGGTATAAAAAGTCGGAATTTCAAACTGCGAATACGTGCAGAGAGCCAGAATTTGGCTCTAAAATATGGCTCCGGCCTCGAAATTGGGATATTTAGGATATTTCGAAAACTGCAGGGGAGTTTGTGCAAAATGTGACTCACTGCCGCTTTCAGGACTTGGCATATGTTGGGTATAAAAAGTCGTAATATCAAACTGCGAAAACGTGCATAGAGCCAGAATTTGGCTAGACAATATGGCTTAGGCCTCGAAATTGGGATATTTGGGATATTTTGAAAACTGCAGGGGAGTTTGTGCAAAATGTGACTCACTGCCGCGTCCAGTACTTGGCATATGTTGGGTATAAAAAGTCGGAATATCAAACTGCGAATACGTGCAGAGAGCCAGAATTTGGCTCTAAAATATGGCTCAGGCCTCGAAATTGAGATATTTGGGATATTTCGAAAACTGCAGGGGAGTTTGTTCAAATTGTGACTCACTACCGCTATCAGGACTTGGCATATGTTGGGTGTAAAAAGTCTTAGAATCAAACTGCGAATAAGTGCATAGAGCCAGAATTTGGCTCCAAAATATGGCTCAGGCCTCGAAATTGGGATGTTGGGGATATTTTGAAAACTGGAGGGAGGTTTGGGACATATGTGACCAAACGCCGCTTTCAGAACTTGGCATATGTTGGGTATAAAAAGTCGTAATTTCAAACTGCCAATACGTGCAGAGAGCCAGAATTTGGCTCCAAAATATAGCTCAGGCCTCGAAATTGGGATATTTCGAAAACTGCAGGGGAGTTTGTTCAAAATGTGACTCACTACCGCTTTCAGGACTTGGCATATGTTGGGTGTAAAAAGTCTTAGAATCAAACTGCGAATAAGTGCATAGAGCCAGAATTTGGCTCCAAAATATGGCTCAGGCCTCGAAATTGGGATGTTTGGGATATTTTGAAAACTGGAGGGAGGTTTGGGACATATGTGACCAAACGCCGCTTTCAGAACTTGGCATATGTAGGGTATAAAAATTCAAAATATCAAACTGCGAATACGTGCAGAGAGCCAGAATTTGGCTCCAAAATATGGCTAAGGCCTCGAAATTGGGATATTTGGGATATTTTGAAAACTGCAGGGAGGTTTGGGACAAATGTGACCAAACTCCGCTTTCAGTACTTGGCATATGTTGGGTATAAAAAGTCGTAATATCAAACTGCAAATACGTGCAGAGAGCCAAAATTTGGCTCCAAAATATAGCTCAGGCCCCGAAATTGGGATATTTGGGATATTTTGAAAACTGCAGGGGGGATTGTTCAAAATGTGACTCATTGCCGCTTTCAGTACTTGGCATATGTTGGGTATAAAAAGTCGTAATTTCAAACTGCGAATACGTGCAGAGAGCCAGAATTTGGCTCCAAAATATGGCTCAGGCCTCGAAATTGGGATATTTGGGATATTTTGAAAACTGCAGGGAGGTTTGGGACAAATGTGACCAAACGCCGCTTTCAGTACTTGGCATATGTTGCGTATAAAAAGTCGTAATATCAAACTGCGAATACGTGCAGAGAGACTGAATTTGGCTTTAAAATATGGCTCCGGCCTCAAAATTGGGGTGTTTGGGATATTTTGAAAACTGCAGGGGAGTTTGTGCAAAATGTGACTCATTGCCGCTTTCAGCACTTCACATATGTTGGGTAAAAAAAATTCGTAATTTTCAACTGCGAATACGTGCAGAGAGCTAGAATTTGTCTCCAAAATATGGCTCAGGCCTCAAAATTGGGATGTTTGGGATATTTTGAAAACTGCAGGGGGGATTGGGACAAATGTGACCAAACACGGCTTTCAGTACTTGCCATATGTTGGGTATAAAAAGTCGTAATATCAAACTGCAAATACGTGCAGAGAGCCAGAATTTGGCTCCAAAATATAGCTCAGGCATCGAAATTAGGATATTTGGGATATTTTGAAGACTGCAGGGGAGTTTGTGCAAAATGTGACCAAACGCCGCTTTCAGTACTTCACATATGTTGGGTACTAAAAAGTCGTAATTTTCACCTACGAATACGTGCAGAGAGCCAGAATTTGTCTCAAAAATATGGCTCAGGCCTCAAAATTGGGATATTTAGGATATTTTGAAAACTGCAGGGGGGATTGTGACAAATGTGACCAAACGCCGCTTACAGGACATGGCATATGTTGGGTATAAAAAGTTTTAATTTCAAACTGCGAATACGTGCAGAGAGCCAGAATTTGGCTCCAAAATATGGCTCAGGCCTCGAAATTTGTAAGTTTGGGATATTTTGAAAACTGCAGGGGAGTTTGTGCAAAATGTGACTCACTGCCGCGTCCAGTACTTGGCATATGTTGGGTATAAAAAGTCGTAATATCAAACTGCGAATACATGCATAGAGCCAGAATTTGGCTCCAAAAAATGGCTCAGGCCTCGAAATTGGGATATTTGGGATATTTTGAAAACTGCAGGGAGGTTTGGATCAAATGTGACCAAACGCCGCTTTCAGTACTTGGCATATGCTGGGTATAAAAAGTCGTAATTTCAAACTGCGAATGCGTGCAAAGAGCCAGAATTTGGCTCCAAAATATTGCTCAGGCCTCGAAATTTGTAAGTTTGGGATATTTTGAAAACTGGAGGGGAGTTTGTGCAAAATGTCTCACTGCCGCTCTCAGTACTTGGCATGTGTTGGGTATAAAAAGTTGGAATTTCGAACTGTGAATACGTGCAGAAAGCCTAAATTTGGCTCCAAAATATGGCTCAGGCCTCGAAGTTGGGATATTTGGGATATTTTGAAAACTGCAGGGGAGTTTGTGCAAAATGTGACTCACTGCCGCTTTCAGTACTTGGCATATGTTGGGTATAAAAAGTCGTAATATCAAACTGCGAATACGTGCATAGAGCCAGAATTTGGCTAGACAATATGGCTTAGGCCTTGAAATTGGGATGTTTGGGATATTTTGAAAACTGCAGGGGAGTTTGTGCAAAATGTGACTCACTGCCGCGTCCAGTACTTGGCATATGTTGGGTATAAAAAGTCGTAGAATCAAACTGCGAATACGTGCATAGAGCCAGAATTTGGCTCCAAAATATGGCTCAGGCCTCGAAATTGGGATGTTGGGGATATTTTGAAAACTGGAGGGAGGTTTGGGACATATGTGACCAAACGCCGCTTTCAGTACTTGGCATATGTTGGGTATAAAAAGTCGTAATTTCAAACTGCGAATACGTGCAGAGAGCCAGAATTTGGCTCCAAAATACTGCTCAGGCCTCGAAATTGGGATTTTTGGGATATTTTGAAAACTGGAGGGGTGTTTGTTCAAAATGTCTCACTGCCGCTCTCAGTACTTGGCATGTGTTGGCTATAAAAAGTTGGAATTTCGAACTGCGAATACGTGCAGAAAGCCTAAATTTGGCTCCAAAATATGGCTCAGGCCTCGAAGTTGGGATATTTGGGATATTTTGAAAACTGCAGGGGGGGATTGGGACAAATGTGACCAAATGCCGCTTTCAGTACTTGGCATATATTGGGTATAAAAAGTCGGAATTTCAAACTGCGAATACGTGCAGAGAGCCAGAATTTTGCTCCAAAATATGACTCAGGCCTCGAAGTTGGGAAATTTAGGATATTTTGAAAACTGCAGGGGAGTTTGTGCAAAATGTGACTCACTGCCGCTTTCAGTACTTGGCATATGTTGGGTGTAAAAAGTCGTAATATCAAACTGCGAATACGTGCATAGAACCAGAATTTGGCTAGACAATATGGCTTAGGCCTCGAAATTGGGATGTTTGGGATATTTTGAAAACTGCAGGGGAGTTTGTGCAAAATGTGACTCACTGCCGCGTCCAGTAATTGGCATATGTTGGGTATAAAAAGTCTGAATATCAAACTGCGAATACGTGCATAGAGCCAGAATTTGGCTCTAAAATATGGCTCAGGCCTCGAAATTGGGATATTTGGGATATTTCGAAAACTGCAGGGGAGTTTGTTCAAAATGTGACTCACTGCCGCTTTCAGGACTTCGCATATGTTGGGTGTAAAAAGTCGTAGAATCAAACTGCGAATACGTGCATAGAGCCAGAATTTGGCTCCAAAATATGGCTCAGGCCTCGAAATTGGGATGTTTGGGATATTTTGAAAACTGGAGGGAGGTTTAGGACATGTGACCAAACGCCGCTTTCAGTACTTGGCATATGTTGGGTATAAAAAGTCGTAATTTCAAACTGCCAATACGTGCAGAGAGCCAGAATTTGGCTCCAAAATATAGCTCAGACTTCGAAATTGGGATATTTCGAAAACTGCAGGGGAGTTTGTGCAAAATGTGACTCACTGCCGCGTCCAGTACTTGGCATATGTAGGGTATAAAAATTCGAAATATCAAACTGCGAATACGTGCAGAGAGCCAGAATTTGGCTCCAAAATATGGCTCAGGCCTTTAAATTGGGATATTTGTGATATTTTGAAAACTGCAGGGAGGTTTGGGACAAATGTGACCAAACGCCGCTTTCAGTACTTGGCATATGTTGGTTATAAAAAGTCGTAATATCAAACTGCAAATACGTGCAGAGAGCCAGAATTTGGCTCCAAAATATAGCTCAGGCCTCGAAATTGGGATATTTGGGATATTTTGAAAACTGCAGGGGGGATTGTTCAAAATGAGACTCATTGCCGCTTTCAGTACTTGGCTTATGTTGGGTATAAAAATTCGTAATTTCAAACTGCGAATACGTGCAGAGAGCCAGAATTTGGCTCCAAAATATGGCTCAGGCCTCAAAATTGGGATGTTTGGGATATTTTGAAAACTGCAGGGGGCATTGCGACAAATGTGACCAAACGCCGCTTTCAGGACATGGCATATGTTGGGTATAAAAATTCGTAATATCAAACTGCAAATACGTGCAGAGAGCCAGAATTTGGCTCCAAAATATGGCTCAGGCCTCGAAATTTGTAAGTTTGGGATATTTTTAAAACTGCAGGGGGGATTGTTCAAAATGTGACTCATTGCCGCTTTCATTACTTGGCATATGTTGGGTATAAAAATTCGTAATTTCAAACTGCGAATACGTGCAGAGAGCCAGAATTTTGCTCCAAAATATGGCTCAGGCCTCGAAGTTGGGATATTTGGGATATTTTGAAAACTACAAGGGGGATTGGGACAAATGTGACCAAACGCCGCTTTCAGTACTTGGCATATATTGGGTATAAAAATTCGGAATTTCAAACTGCGAATACGTGCAGAGAGCCAGAATTTTGCTCCAAAATATGGCTCAGGCCTCGAAGTTGGGATATTTGGGATATTTTGAAAACTGCAGGGGAGTTTGTGCAAAATGTGACTCACTGCCGCTTTCAGTACTTGGCATATGTTGTGTATAAAAAGTCGTAATTTCAAACTGCGAATACGTGCAGAGAGCCAGAATTTGGCTCCAAAATATGGCTCAGGCCTCGATACTGGGATGTTTGGGATATTTTGAAAACTGCAGGAAGGTTTGGGACAAATGTGACCAAACGCCGCTTCAGTACTTGGCATATGTTGGGTATAAAAAGTCGTAATATCAAACTGCTAATACGTGCAAAGAGCCTGAATTTGACTTCAAAATATGGCTCCGGCCTCGAAATTGGGGTGTTTGGGATATTTTGAAAACTGCAAGGGAGTTTGTGCAAAATGTGACCAAACGGCGCTTTCAGTATACTTCGCATATGTTGGGTAAAAAAAAGTCGTAATTTTCAACTGCGAATACGTGCAGAGAGAGAGAATTTGGCTCAAAAATAGGGCTCAGGCCTCAAAATTGGGATGTTTGGGATATTTTGAAAACTGCAAGAGAGTTTATGCAAAATGTGACTCACTGCCGCTTTCAGTACTTGGCATATGTTGGGTATAAAAAGTCGTAATATCAAACTGCGAATACGTGCAGAGAGCCAGAATTTGGCTCCAAAATATAGCTCAGGCCTCTAAATTGGGATATTTGGGATATTTTGAAAACTGCAGGGGGGATTCTTCAAAATGTGATTCATTGCCGCTTTCAGTAATTGGCATATAGGTTTAAAAAGTCGTAATTTCAAACAGCGAATACGTGCAGAGAGCCAGAATTTGTCTCCAAAATATGGCTCACGCCTCGATATTGGGATGTTTATGATATTTTAAAAACTGCATGGGGGATTAGGACAAATGTGACCAAACGCCGCTTTCAGGACATGGCATATGTTGGGAATAAAAAGTCGTAATTTCAAACTGCGAATACGTGCAGAGAGCCAGAATATGGCTCCAAAATATGACTCAGGCCTCGAAATTTGTAAGTTTGGGATATTTTGAAAACTGCAGGGGAGTTTGTGCAAAATGTGACTCACTGCCGTGTCCAGTCGTTGGCATATGTTGGGTATAAAAAGTCGTAATATCAAACTGCGAATACATGCAGAGAGCCAGAATTTGGCTCCAAAATATTGCTCAGGCCTCGAAATTGGGATTTTTGGGATATTTTGAAAACTGGAGGGGAGTTTGTGCAAAATGTGACTCACTGCCGTGTCCAGTACTTGGCATATGTTGGGTATAAAAAGTCGTAATATCAAACTGCGAATACGTGCAGAGAGCCTGAATTTGGCTCCAAAATATGGCTCAAGCCTCGAAACTGGGATGTTTAGGATATTTTGAAAACTGCAGGGGGGATTGGGACAAATGTGACCAAACGCCGCTATCAGTACTTGGCATATATTGGGTATAAAAAGTCGGAATTTCAAACTGCGAATACGTGCAGAGAGCCAGAATTTTGCTCCAAAATATGGCTCAGGCCTCAAAATTGGGATATTTGGGATATTTCGAAAACTGCAGGGGAGTTTGTGCAAAATGGGACTCACTGCCGCTTTCAGGACTTGGCATATGCTGGGTATAAAAAGTCGTAATTTCAAACTGCGAATACGTGAAAGAGCCAGAATTTGGCTCCAAAATATTGCTCAGGCCTTGAAATTGGGATTTTTGGGATATTTTGAAACCTGGAGGGGAGTTTGTGCAAAATGTCTCACTGCCGCTCTCAGTACTTGGCATGTGTTGGGTATAAAAAGTTGGAATTTCGAACTGCGAATACGTGCAGAAAGCCTAAATTTGGCTCCAAAATATGGCTCAGGCCTCGAAGTTGGGATATTTGGGATATTTTGAAAACTGCAGGGGGGATTGGGACAAATGTGACCAAACGCCGCTTTCAGTACTTGGCATATATTGGGTATAAAAAGTCGTAATTTCAAACTGCGAATACGAGCAGAGAGCCAGAATTTGGCTCCAAAATATGGCTCAGGCCTCGATACTGGGATGTTTGGGATATTTTGAAAACTGCAGGAAAGTTTGGGACAAATGTGACCAAACGCCGCTTCAGTACTTGGCATATGTTGGGTATAAAAAGTCGTAATATCAAACTGCTAATAGGTGCAGAGAGCCTGAATTTGACTTCAAAATATGGCTCCGGCCTCGAAATTGGGGTCTTAGGGATATTTTGAAAACTGCAGGGGAGTTTGTGCAAAATGTGACTAATTGCCGCTTTCAGTACTTGGCATATGTTGGGTATAAAAAGTCGTAATATCAAACTGCGAATACGTGCAGAGAGCCAGAATTTGGCTCCAAAATATGGCTCAGGCCTCAATACTGGGATGTTTGGGATATTTTGAAAACTGCAAGGGAGTTTGTGCAAAATGTGACCAAACGGCGCTTTCAGTACTTCGCATATGTTGGGTAAAAAAAGTCGTAATTTTCAACTGCGAATACGTGCAGAGAGCCAGAATTTGGCTCAAAAATATGGCTCAGGCCTCAAAATTGGGATGTTTGGGATATTTTGAAAACTGCAAGAGAGTTTATGCAAAATGTGACTCACTGCCGCTTTCAGTACTTGGCATATGTTGGGTATAAAAAGTCGTAATATCAAACTGCGAATACGTGCAGAGAGCCAGAATTTTGGCTCCAAAATATGGCTCAGGCCTCGAAATTGGGATTTTTGGGATATTTTGAAAACTGGAGGGGAGTTTGTGCAAAATGTGACTCACTGCCGTGTCCAGTACTTGGCATATGTTGGGTATAAAAAGTCGTAATATCAAACTGCGAATACGTGCAGAGAGCCTGAATTTGGCTCCAAAATATGGCTCAAGCCTCGAAACTGGGATGTTTAGGATATTTTGAAAACTGCAGGGGGGATTGGGACAAATGTGACCAAACGCCGCTATCAGTACTTGGCATATATTGGGTATAAAAAGTCGGAATTTCAAACTGCGAATACGTGCAGAGAGCCAGAATTTTGCTCCAAAATATGGCTCAGGCCTCAAAATTGGGATATTTGGGATATTTCGAAAACTGCAGGGGAGTTTGTGCAAAATGGGACTCACTGCCGCTTTCAGGACTTGGCATATGTTGGGTAAAAAAAAGTCGTAATTTTCAACTGTGAATACGTGCAGAGAGCCAGAATTTGGCTCCAAAATATAGCTCAGGCCTCGAAATTGGGATATTTGGGATATTTTGAAAACTGCAGGGGGGATTGTTCAAAATGTGACTCATTGCCGCTTTCAGTACTTGGCATATGTTGGGTATAAAAAGTCGTAATTTCAAACTGCGAATACGTGCAGAGAGCCAGAATTTGGTTCCAAAATATGGCTCAGGCCTCGAAATTGGGATATTTGGGATATTTTGAATACTGCAGGGAGGTTTGGGACAAATGTGACCAAACGCCGCTTTCAGTACTTGGCATATGTTGGGTATAAAAAGTCGTAATATCAAACTGCGAATACGTGCAGAGAGCCTGAATTTGGCTTCAAAATATAGCTCCGGCCTCAAAATTGGGGTGTTTGGGATATTTTGAAAACTGCAGGGGAGTTTGTGCAAAATGTGACTCATTGCCTCTTTCAGCACTTCGCATATGTTGGGTAAAAAAAAGTCGTAATTTTCAACTGCGAATACGTGCAGAGAGCCAGAATTTGTCTCCAAAATATGGCTCAGGCCTCAAAATTGGGATGTTTGGGATATTTTGAAAACTGCAGGGGGGATTGTGACAAATGTGACCAAACGCCGCTTTCAGGACAAGGCATATGTTGGGTAAAAAAATGTTGTAATTTCAAACTGCGAATACGTGCAGAGAGCCAAAATTTGGCTCCAAAATATGGCTCAGGCCTCGAAATTTGTAAGTTTGGGATATTTTGAAAACTGCAGTGGAGTTTGTGCAAAATGTGACTCACTGCCGCGTCCAGTACTTGGCATATGCTGGGTATAAAAAGTCGTAATTTCAAACTGCGAATACGTGAAAGAGCCAGAATTTGGCTCCAAAATATTGCTCAGGCCTTGAAATTGGGATTTTTGGGATATTTTGAAACCTGGAGGGGAGTTTGTGCAAAATGTCTCACTGCCGCTCTCAGTACTTGGCATGTGTTGGGTATAAAAAGTTGGAATTTCGAACTGCGAATACGTGCAGAAAGCCTAAATTTGGCTCCAAAATATGGCTCAGGCCTCGAAGTTGGGATATTTGGGATATTTTGAAAACTGCAGGGGGGATTGGGACAAATGTGACCAAACGCCGCTTTCAGTACTTGGCATATATTGGGTATAAAAAGTCGTAATTTCAAACTGCGAATACGAGCAGAGAGCCAGAATTTGGCTCCACAATATGGCTCAGGCCTCGATACTGGGATGTTTGGGATATTTTGAAAACTGCAGGAAAGTTTGGGACAAATGTGACCAAACGCCGCTTCAGTACTTGGCATATGTTGGGTATAAAAAGTCGTAATATCAAACTGCTAATAGGTGCAGAGAGCCTGAATTTGACTTCAAAATATGGCTCCGGCCTCGAAATTGGGGTCTTAGGGATATTTTGAAAACTGCAGGGGAGTTTGTGCAAAATGTGACTAATTGCCGCTTTCAGTACTTGGCATATGTTGGGTATAAAAAGTCGTAATATCAAACTGCGAATACGTGCAGAGAGCCAGAATTTGGCTCCAAAATATAGCTCAGGCCTCTAAATTGGGATATTTGGGATATTTTGAAAACTGCAGGGGGGATTCTTCAAAATGTGACTCATTGCCGCTTTCAGTACTTGGCATATGGGTATACAAAGTCGTAATTTCAAACTGCGAATACGGGCATAGAGCCAGAATTTGTCTCCAAAATATGGCTCAGGCCTCAAAATTGGGATGTTTGGGATATTTTGAAAACTGCAGGGGGGATTGGGACAAATGTGACCAAACGCCGCTTTCAGTACTTGGCATATGTTGGGTATAAAAAGTCGTAATTTCAAACTGCAAATACGTTCAGAGAGCCAGAATTTGGCTCCAAAATATGGCTCAGGCCTCGATATTGGGATGTTTAGGATATTTTGAAAACTGCAAGGGGGATTAGGACAAATGTGACCAAACGCCGATTTCAGGACATGGCATATGTTGGGAATAAAAATTCGTAATTTCAAACTGCGAATACGTGCAGAGAGCCAGAATATGGCTCCAAAATATGACTCAGGCCTCGAAATTTGTAAGTTTGGGATATTTTGAAAACTGCAGGGGAGTTTGTGCAAAATGTGACTCACTGCCGTGTCCAGTACTTGGCATATGTTGGGTATAAAACGTCGTAATATTAAACTGCGAATACATGCATAGAGCCAGAATTTGGCTCCAAATTATGGCTCAGGCCTCGAAATTGGGATATTTGGGTTATTTTGAAAACTGCAGGGAGGTTTGGACAAATGTGACCAAACGCCTCTTTCAGTTCTTGGCATATGCTGGGTATAAAAACTCGTAATTTCAAACTGCGAATACGTGCAGAGAGCCAGAATTTGGCTCCAAATTATTGCTCAGGCCTCGAAATTGGGATTTTTGGGATATTTTGAAAACTGGAGGGGAGTTTGTGCAAAATGTCTCACTGCCGCTTTCAGTACTTGGCATATGTTGGGTATAAAAAGTCGGAATTTCGAACTGCGAATACGTGCAGAGAGCCTGAATTTGGCTCCAAAATATGGCTCAAGCCTCAAAATTGGGATATTTGGGATATTTCGAAAACTGCAGGGGAGTTTGTGCAAAATGTGACTCACTGCCGCTTTCAGGACTTGGCATATGTTGGGTATAAAAAGTCGTAATATCAAACTGCGAATACGTGCATAGAGCCAGAATTTGGCTAGACAATATGGCTTAGGCCTCGAAATTGGGATGTTTGGGATATTTTAAAAACTGCAGGGGAGTTTGTGCAAAATGTGACTCACTGCCGCGTCCAGTACTTGGCATATGTTGGGTATAAAAAGTCGGAATATCAAACTGCGAATACGTGCAGAGAGCCAGAATTTAGCTCCAAAATATGGCTCATGCCTCAATACTGGGATGTTTGGGATATTTTGAAAACTGCAAGGGAGTTTGTGCAAAATGTGACCAAACGCCGCTTTCAGTACTTAGCATATGTTGGGTAAAAAAAAGTCGTAATTTTCAACTGTGAATAAGTGCATAGAGCCAGAATTTGGCTCAAAAATATGGCTCAGGCCTCAAAATTGGGATGTTTGGGATATTTTGAAAACTGCAGGGGAGTTTATGCAAAATGTGACTCACTGCCGCTTTCAGTACTTGGCATATGTTGGGTATAAAAAGTCGTAATATCAAACTGCGAATACGTGCAGAGAGCCAGAATTTGGCTCCAAAATATGGCTCAGGCCTCGAAGTTGGGATATTTGGAATATTTTGAAAACTGCAGGGGGGATTGGGACAAATGTGACCAAACGCCGCTTTCAGTACTTGGCATATATTGGGTATAAAAAGTCGGAATTTCAAACTGCGAATACGTGCAGAGAGCCAGAATTTTGCTCCAAAATATGGCTCAGGCCTCGAAGTTGGGATATTTGGAATATTTTGAAAACTGCAGGGGAGTTTGTGCAAAATGTGACTCACTGCCGCTTTCAGTACTTGGCATATGTTGTGTATAAAAAGTCGTAATTTCAAACTGCGAATACGTGCAGAGAGCCAGAATTTGGCTCCAAAATATGGCTCAGGCCTCGATACTGGGATGTTTGGGATATTTTAAAACTGCAGGAAGGTTTGGGACAGATGTGACCAAACGCCGCTTCAGTACTTGGCATATGTTGGGTATAAAAAGTCGTAATATCAAACTGCTAATACGTGCAGAGAGCCTGAATTTGACTTCAAAATATGGCTCCGGCCTCGAAATTGGGGTGTTAGGGATATTTTGAAAACTGCAGGGGAGTTTGTGCAAAATGTGACTCACTGCCGCTTTCAGTACTTTGTCATATGTTGTGTATAAAAAGTCGTAATTTCAAACTGCGAATACGTGCAGAGAGCCAGAATTTGGTTCCAAAATATGGCTCAGGCCTCGATACTGGGATGTTTGGGATATTTTGAAAACTGCAGGAAGGTTTGGGACAAATGTGACCAAACGCCGCTTCAGTACTTGGCATATGTTGGGTATAAAAAGTCGTAATATCAAACTGCTAATACGTGCAGAGAGCCTGAATTTGGCTCCAAAATATGGCTCAAGCCTCAAAATTGGGATATTTGGGATATTTCGAAAACTGCAGGGGAGTTTGTGCAAAATGTGACTCACTGCCGCTTTCAGGACTTGGCATATGTTGGGTATAAAAAGTCGTAATATCAAACTGCGAATACGTGCATAGAGCCAGAATTTGGCTAGACAATATGGCTTAGGCCTCGAAATTGGGATGTTTGGGATATTTTAAAAACTGCAGGGGAGTTTGTGCAAAATGTGACTCACTGCCGCGTCCAGTACTTGGCATATGTTGGGTATAAAAAGTCGGAATATCAAACTGCGAATACGTGCAGAGAGCCAGAATTTAGCTCCAAAATATGGCTCATGCCTCAATACTGGGATGTTTGGGATATTTTGAAAACTGCAAGGGAGTTTGTGCAAAATGTGACCAAACGCCGCTTTCAGTACTTAGCATATGTTGGGTAAAAAAAAGTCGTAATTTTCAACTGTGAATAAGTGCATAGAGCCAGAATTTGGCTCAAAAATATGGCTCAGGCCTCAAAATTGGGATGTTTGGGATATTTTGAAAACTGCAGGGGAGTTTATGCAAAATGTGACTCACTGCCGCTTTCAGTACTTGGCATATGTTGGGTATAAAAAGTCGTAATATCAAACTGCGAATACGTGCAGAGAGCCAGAATTTGGCTCCAAAATATGGCTCAGGCCTCGAAGTTGGGATATTTGGAATATTTTGAAAACTGCAGGGGGGATTGGGACAAATGTGACCAAACGCCGCTTTCAGTACTTGGCATATATTGGGTATAAAAAGTCGGAATTTCAAACTGCGAATACGTGCAGAGAGCCAGAATTTTGCTCCAAAATATGGCTCAGGCCTCGAAGTTGGGATATTTGGAATATTTTGAAAACTGCAGGGGAGTTTGTGCAAAATGTGACTCACTGCCGCTTTCAGTACTTGGCATATGTTGTGTATAAAAAGTCGTAATTTCAAACTGCGAATACGTGCAGAGAGCCAGAATTTGGCTCCAAAATATGGCTCAGGCCTCGATACTGGGATGTTTGGGATATTTTAAAACTGCAGGAAGGTTTGGGACAGATGTGACCAAACGCCGCTTCAGTACTTGGCATATGTTGGGTATAAAAAGTCGTAATATCAAACTGCTAATACGTGCAGAGAGCCTGAATTTGACTTCAAAATATGGCTCCGGCCTCGAAATTGGGGTGTTAGGGATATTTTGAAAACTGCAGGGGAGTTTGTGCAAAATGTGACTCACTGCCGCTTTCAGTACTTTGTCATATGTTGTGTATAAAAAGTCGTAATTTCAAACTGCGAATACGTGCAGAGAGCCAGAATTTGGTTCCAAAATATGGCTCAGGCCTCGATACTGGGATGTTTGGGATATTTTGAAAACTGCAGGAAGGTTTGGGACAAATGTGACCAAACGCCGCTTCAGTACTTGGCATATGTTGGGTATAAAAAGTCGTAATATCAAACTGCTAATACGTGCAGAGAGCCTGAATTTGACTTCAAAATATGGCTCCGGCCTCGAAATTAGGGTGTTTGGGATATTTTGAAAACTGCAAGGGAGTTTGTGCAAAATGTGATCAAACGGCGCTTTCAGTATACTTCGCATATGTTGGGTAAAAAAAAATCGTAATTTTCAACTGCGAATACGTGCAGAGAGAGAGAATTTGGCTCAAAAATATGGCTCAGGCCTCAAAATTGGGATGTTTGGGATATTTTGAAAACTGCAAGAGAGTTTATGCAAAATGTGACTCACTGCCGCTTTCAGTACTTGGCATATGTTGGGTATAAAAAGTCGTAATATCAAACTGCGAATACGTGCAGAGAGCCAGAATTTGTCTCCAAAATATGGCTCACGCCTCGATATTGGGATGTTTAGGATATTTTAAAAACTGCAAGGGGGATTAGGACAAATGTGACCAAACGCCGCTTTCAGGACATGGCATATGTTGGGAATAAAAAGTCGTAATTTCAAACTGCGAATACGTGCAGAGAGCCAGAATATGGCTCCAAAATATGACTCAGGCCTTGAAATTTGTAAGTTTGGGATATTTTGAAAACTGCAGGGGAGTTTGTGCAAAATGTGACTCACTGCCGTGTCCAGTACTTGGCATATGTTGGGTATAAAAAGTCGTAATATCAAACTGCGAATACATGCAGAGAGCCAGAATTTGGCTCCAAAATATTGCTCAGGCCTCGAAATTGGGATTTTTGGGATATTTTGAAAACTGGAGGGGAGTTTGTGCAAAATGTCTCACTGCCGCTTGCAGTACTTGGCATATGTTGGGTATAAAAAGTCGGAATTTCGAACTGCGAATACGTGCAGAGAGCCTGAATTTGGCTCCAAAATATGGCTCAAGCCTCGAAACTGGGATGTTTGGGATATTTTGAAAACTGCAGGGGGGATTGGGACAAATGTGACCAAACGCCGCTATCAGTACTTGGCATATATTGGGTATAAAAAGTCGGAATTTCAAACTGCGAATACGTGCAGAGAGCCAGAATTTTGCTCCAAAATATGGCTCAGGCCTCAAAATTGGGATATTTGCGATATTTCGAAAACTGCAGGGGAGTTTGTGCAAAATGGGACTCACTGCCGCTTTCAGGACTTGGCATATGTTGGGTATAAAAAGTCGTAATATCAAACTGCGAATACGTGCATAGAGCCAGAATTTGGCTAGACAATATGGCTTAGGCCTCGAAATTGGGATGTTTGGGATATTTTAAAAACTGCAGGGGAGTTTGTGCAAAATGTGACTCACTGCCGCGTCCAGTACTTGGCATATGTTGGGTATAAAAAGTCGGAATATCAAACTGCGAATACGTGCAGAGAGCCAGAATTTAGCTCCAAAATATGGCTCATGCCTCAATACTGGGATGTTTGGGATATTTTGAAAACTGCAAGGGAGTTTGTGCAAAATGTGACCAAACGCCGCTTTCAGTACTTAGCATATGTTGGGTAAAAAAAAGTCGTAATTTTCAACTGTGAATAAGTGCATAGAGCCAGAATTTGGCTCAAAAATATGGCTCAGGCCTCAAAATTGGGATGTTTGGGATATTTTGAAAACTGCAGGGGAGTTTATGCAAAATGTGACTCACTGCCGCTTTCAGTACTTGGCATATGTTGGGTATAAAAAGTCGTAATATCAAACTGCGAATACGTGCAGAGAGCCAGAATTTGGCTCCAAAATATGGCTCAGGCCTCGAAGTTGGGATATTTGGAATATTTTGAAAACTGCAGGGGGGATTGGGACAAATGTGACCAAACGCCGCTTTCAGTACTTGGCATATATTGGGTATAAAAAGTCGGAATTTCAAACTGCGAATACGTGCAGAGAGCCAGAATTTTGCTCCAAAATATGGCTCAGGCCTCGAAGTTGGGATATTTGGAATATTTTGAAAACTGCAGGGGAGTTTGTGCAAAATGTGACTCACTGCCGCTTTCAGTACTTGGCATATGTTGTGTATAAAAAGTCGTAATTTCAAACTGCGAATACGTGCAGAGAGCCAGAATTTGGCTCCAAAATATGGCTCAGGCCTCGATACTGGGATGTTTGGGATATTTTAAAACTGCAGGAAGGTTTGGGACAGATGTGACCAAACGCCGCTTCAGTACTTGGCATATGTTGGGTATAAAAAGTCGTAATATCAAACTGCTAATACGTGCAGAGAGCCTGAATTTGACTTCAAAATATGGCTCCGGCCTCGAAATTGGGGTGTTAGGGATATTTTGAAAACTGCAGGGGAGTTTGTGCAAAATGTGACTCACTGCCGCTTTCAGTACTTTGTCATATGTTGTGTATAAAAAGTCGTAATTTCAAACTGCGAATACGTGCAGAGAGCCAGAATTTGGTTCCAAAATATGGCTCAGGCCTCGATACTGGGATGTTTGGGATATTTTGAAAACTGCAGGAAGGTTTGGGACAAATGTGACCAAACGCCGCTTCAGTACTTGGCATATGTTGGGTATAAAAAGTCGTAATATCAAACTGCTAATACGTGCAGAGAGCCTGAATTTGACTTCAAAATATGGCTCCGGCCTCGAAATTAGGGTGTTTGGGATATTTTGAAAACTGCAAGGGAGTTTGTGCAAAATGTGATCAAACGGCGCTTTCAGTATACTTCGCATATGTTGGGTAAAAAAAAATCGTAATTTTCAACTGCGAATACGTGCAGAGAGAGAGAATTTGGCTCAAAAATATGGCTCAGGCCTCAAAATTGGGATGTTTGGGATATTTTGAAAACTGCAAGAGAGTTTATGCAAAATGTGACTCACTGCCGCTTTCAGTACTTGGCATATGTTGGGTATAAAAAGTCGTAATATCAAACTGCGAATACGTGCAGAGAGCCAGAATTTGTCTCCAAAATATGGCTCACGCCTCGATATTGGGATGTTTAGGATATTTTAAAAACTGCAAGGGGGATTAGGACAAATGTGACCAAACGCCGCTTTCAGGACATGGCATATGTTGGGAATAAAAAGTCGTAATTTCAAACTGCGAATACGTGCAGAGAGCCAGAATATGGCTCCAAAATATGACTCAGGCCTTGAAATTTGTAAGTTTGGGATATTTTGAAAACTGCAGGGGAGTTTGTGCAAAATGTGACTCACTGCCGTGTCCAGTACTTGGCATATGTTGGGTATAAAAAGTCGTAATATCAAACTGCGAATACATGCAGAGAGCCAGAATTTGGCTCCAAAATATTGCTCAGGCCTCGAAATTGGGATTTTTGGGATATTTTGAAAACTGGAGGGGAGTTTGTGCAAAATGTCTCACTGCCGCTTGCAGTACTTGGCATATGTTGGGTATAAAAAGTCGGAATTTCGAACTGCGAATACGTGCAGAGAGCCTGAATTTGGCTCCAAAATATGGCTCAAGCCTCGAAACTGGGATGTTTGGGATATTTTGAAAACTGCAGGGGGGATTGGGACAAATGTGACCAAACGCCGCTATCAGTACTTGGCATATATTGGGTATAAAAAGTCGGAATTTCAAACTGCGAATACGTGCAGAGAGCCAGAATTTTGCTCCAAAATATGGCTCAGGCCTCAAAATTGGGATATTTGCGATATTTCGAAAACTGCAGGGGAGTTTGTGCAAAATGGGACTCACTGCCGCTTTCAGGACTTGGCATATGTTGGGTATAAAAATTCGTAATATCAAACTGCGAATACGTGCATAGAGCCAGAATTTGGCTAGACAATATGGCTTAGGCCTCGAAATTGGGATGTTTGGGATATTTTGAAAACTGCAGGGGAGTTTGTGCAAAATGTGACTGACTGCAGCGTCCAGTACTTGGCATATGTTGGGTATAAAAAGTCGGAATATCAAACTGCGAATACGTGCAGAGAGCCAGAATTTAGCTCCAAAATATGGCTCATGCCTCAATACTGGGATGTTTGGGATATTTTGAAAACTGCAAGGGAGTTTGTGCAAAATGTGACCAAACGCCGCTTTCAGTACTTCGCATATGTTGGGTAAAAAAAAGTCGTAATTTTCAACTGTGAATACGTGCAGAGAGCCAGAATTTGGCTCAAATATATAGCTCAGGCCTCGAAATTGGGATATTTGGGATATTTTGAAAACTGCAGGGGGGATTGTTCAAAATGTGACTCATTGCCGCTTTCAGTACTTGGCATATGTTGGGTATAAAAAGTCGTAATTTCAAACTGCGAATACGTGCAGAGAGCCAGAATTTGGTTCCAAAATATGGCTCAGGCCTCGAAATTGGGATATTTGGGATATTTTGAAAACTGCAGGGAGGTTTGGGACAAATGTGACTAAACGCCGCTTTCAGTACTTGGCATATGTTGGGTATAAAAAGTCGTAATATCAAACTGCGAATACGTGCAGAGAGCCTGAATTTGGCTTTAAAATATAGCTCCGGCCTCAAAATTGGGGTGTTTGGGATATTTTGAAAACTGCAGGGGAGTTTGTGCAAAATGT
Organism: Procambarus clarkii; assembly: GCF_040958095.1. NCBI lineage: Eukaryota > Metazoa > Arthropoda > Malacostraca > Decapoda > Cambaridae > Procambarus > Procambarus clarkii. Next base: position 940,159 of record NC_091225.1, read on the forward strand.
GACTCATTGCTGCTTTCAGCACTTCGCATATGTTGGGTAAAAAAAAGTCGTAATTTTCAACTGCGAATACGTGCAGAGAGCCAGAATTTGTCTCCGAAATATGGCTCTGGCCTCAAAATTGGGATGTTTGGGATATTTTGAAAACTGCAGGGGGGATTGTGACAAATGTGACCAAACGCCGCTTTCAGGACATGGAATATGTTGGGTATAAAAAGTTGTAATTTCAAACTGCGAATACGTGCAGAGAGCCAAAATTTGGCTCCAAAATATGGCTCAGGCCTCGAAATTTGTAAGTTTGGGATATTTTGAAAACTGCAGGGGAGTTTGTGCAAAATGTGACTCACTGCCGCGTCCAGTACTTGGCATATGCTGGGTATAAAAAGTCGTAATTTCAAACTGCGAATACGTGAAAGAGCCAGAATTTGGCTCCAAAATATTGCTCAGGCCTTGAAATTGGGATTTTTGGGATATTTTGAAAACTGGAGGGGAGTTTGTGCAAAATGTCTCACTGCCGCTCTCAGTACTTGGCATGTGTTGGGTATAAAAAGTTGGAATTTCGAACTGCGAATACGTGCAGAAAGCCTAAATTTGGCTCCAAAATATGGCTCAGGCCTCGAAGTTGGGATATTTGGGATATTTTGAAAACTGCAGGGGGGATTGGGACAAATGTGACCAAACGCCGCTTTCAGTACTTGGCATATATTGGGTATAAAAAGTCGTAATTTCAAACTGCGAATACGTGCAGAGAGCCAGAATTTGGCTCCAAAATATGGCTCAGGCCTCGATACTGGGATGTTTGGGATATTTTGAAAACTGCAGGAAGGTTTGGGACAAATGTGACCAAACGCCGCTTCAGTACTTGGCATATGTTGGGTATAAAAAGTCGTAATATCAAACTGCTAATAGGTGCAGAGAGCCTGAATTTGATTTCAAAATATGGCTCCGGCCTCGAAATTGGGGTGTTAGGGATATTTTGAAAACTGCAGGGGAGTTTGTGCAAAATGTGACTAATTGCCGCTTTCAGTACTTGGCATATGTTGGGTATAAAAAGTCGTAATATCAAACTGCGAATACGTGCAGAGAGCCAGAATTTGGCTCCAAAATATGGCTCAGGCCTCAATACTGGGATGTTTGGGATATTTTGAAAACTGCAAGGGAGTTTGTGCAAAATGTGACCAAACGGCGCTTTCAGTACTTCGCATATGTTGGGTAAAAAAAGTCGTAATTTTCAACTGCGAATACGTGCAGAGAGCCAGAATTTGGCTCAAAAATATGGCTCAGGCCTCAAAATTGGGATGTTTGGGATATTTTGAAAACTGCAAGAGAGTTTATGCAAAATGTGACTCACTGCCGCTTTCAGTACTTGGCATATGTTGGGTATAAAAAGTCGTAATATCAAACTGCGAATACGTGCAGAGAGCCAGAATTTTGGCCCCAAAATATAGCTCAGGCCTCTAAATTGGGATATTTGGGATATTTTGAAAACTGCAGGGGGGATTCTTCAAAATGTGACTCATTGCCGCTTTCAGGACTTGGCATATGGGTATACAAAGTCGTAATTTCAAACTGCGAATACGGGCATAGAGCCAGAATTTGTCTCCAAAATATGGCTCAGGCCTCAAAATTGGGATGTTTGGGATATTTTGAAAACTGCAGGGGGGATTGGGACAAATGTGACCAAACGCCGCTTTCAGTACTTGGCATATGTTGGGTATAAAAAGTCGTAATTTCAAACTGCAAATACGTGCAGAGAGCCAGAATTTGGCTCCAAAATATGGCTCAGGCCTCGATATTGGGATGTTTAGGATATTTTGAAAACTGCAAGGGGGATTAGGACAAATGTGACCAAACGCCGATTTCACGACATGGCATATGTTGGGAATAAAAATTCGTAATTTCAAACTGCGAATACGTGCAGAGAGCCAGAATATGGCTCCAAAATATGACTCAGGCCTCGAAATTTGTAAGTTTGGGATATTTTGAAAACTGCAGGGGAGTTTGTGCAAAATGTGACTCACTGCCGTGTCCAGTACTTGGCATATGTTGGGTATAAAAAGTCGTAATATTAAAGTGCGAATACATGCAAAGAGCCAGAATTTGGCTCCAAATTATGGCTCAGGCCTCGAAATTGGGATATTTGGGATATTTTGAAAACTGCAGGGAGGTTTGGACAAATGTGACCAAACGCCTCTTTCAGTTCTTGGCATATGCTGGGTATAAAAACTCGTAATTTCAAACTGCGAATACGTGCAGAGAGCCAGAATTTGGCTCCAAATTATTGCTCAGGCCTCGAAATTGGGATTTTTGGGATATTTTGAAAACTGGAGGGGAGTTTGTGCAAAATGTCTCACTGCCGCTTTCAGTACTTGGCATATGTTGGGTATAAAAATTCGGAATTTCGAACTGCGAATACGTGCAGAGAGCCTGAATTTGGCTCCAAAATATGGCTCAAGCCTCAAAATTGGGATATTTGGGATATTTCGAAAACTACAGGGGAGTTTGTGCAAAATGTGACTCACTGCCGCTTTCAGGACTTGGCATATGTTGGGTATAAAAAGTCGTAATATCAAACTGCGAATACGTGCATAGAGCCAGAATTTGGCTAGACAATATGGCTTAGGCCTCGAAATTGGGATGTTTGGGATATTTTGAAAACTGCAGGGGAGTTTGTGCAAAATGTGACTCACTGCCGCGTCCAGTACTTGGCATATGTTGGGTATAAAAAGTCGGAATATCAAACTGCGAATACGTGCAGAGAGCCAGAATTTAGCTCCAAAATATGGCTCATGCCTCAATACTGGGATGTTTGGGATATTTTGAAAACTGCAAGGGAGTTTGTGCAAAATGTGACCAAACGCCGCTTTCAGTACTTAGCATATGTTGGGTAAAAATAAATCGTAATTTTCAACTGTGAATAAGTGCATAGAGCCAGAATTTGGCTCAAAAATATGGCTCAGGCCTCAAAATTGGGATGTTTGGGATATTTTGAAAACTGCAGGGGAGTTTATGCAAAATGTGACTCACTGCCGCTTTCAGTACTTGGCATATGTTGGGTATAAAAAGTCGTAATATCAAACTGCGAATACGTGCAGAGAGCCAGAATTTGGCTCCAAAATATGGCTCAGGCCTCGAAGTTGGGATATTTGGAATATTTTGAAAACTGCAGGGGGGATTGGGACAAATGTGACCAAACGCCGCTTTCAGTACTTGGCATATATTGGGTATAAAAAGTCGGAATTTCAAACTGCGAATACGTGCAGAGAGCCAGAATTTTGCTCCAAAATATGGCTCAGGCCTCGAATTTGGGATATTTGGAATATTTTGAAAACTGCAGGGGAGTTTGTGCAAAATGTGACTCACTGCCGCTTTCAGTACTTGGCATATGTTGTGTATAAAAAGTCGTAATTTCAAACTGTGAATACGTGCAGAGAGCCAGAATTTGGCTCCAAAATATGGCTCAGGCCTCGATACTGGGATGTTTGGGATATTTTAAAACTGCAGGAAGGTTTGGGACAGATGTGACCAAACGCCGCTTCAGTACTTGGCATATGTTGGGTATAAAAAGTCGTAATATCAAACTGCTAATACGTGCAGAGAGCCTGAATTTGACTTCAAAATATGGCTCCGGCCTCGAAATTGGGGTGTTAGGGATATTTTGAAAACTGCAGGGGAGTTTGTGCAAAATGTGACTCATTGCCGCTTTCAGTACTTGGCATATGTTGGGTATAAAAAGTCGTAATATCAAACTGCGAATACGTGCAGAGAGCCAGAATTTGGCTCCAAAATATGGCTCAGGCCTCAATACTGGGATGTTTGGGATATTTTGAAAACTGCAAGGGAGTTTGTGCAAAATGTGACCAAACGGCGCTTTCAGTAATTCGCATATGTTAGGTAAAAAAAAGTCGTAATTTTCAACTGCGAATACGTGCAGAGAGCCAGAATTTGGCTCAAAAATATGGCTCAGGCCTCAAAATTGGGATGTTTGGGATATTTTGAAAACTGCAAGAGAGTTTATGCAAAATGTGACTCACTGCCGCATTCAGTACTTGGCATATGTTGGGTATAAAAAGTCGTAATATCAAACTGCGAATACGTGCAGAGAGCCAGAATTTGGCTCCAAAATATAGCTCAGGCCTCTAAATTGGGTTATTTGGGATATTTTGAAAACTGCAGGGGGGATTCTTCAAAATGTGTCTCATTGCCGCTTTCAGTACTTGGCATATGGGTATAAAAAGTCGTAATTTCAAACTGCGAATACGTGCAGAGAGCCAGAATTTGTCTCCAAAATATGGCTCAGGCCTCGATATTGGGATGTTTAGGATATTTTGAAAACTGCAAGGGGGATTAGGACAAATGTGACCAAACGCACCTTGCAGGACATGGCATATGTTGGGAATAAAAAGTCGTAATTTCAAACTGCGAATACGTGCAGAGAGCCAGAATATAGCTCCAAAATACGACTCAGGCCTCAAAATTTGTAAGTATGGGATATTTTGAAAACTGCAGGGGAGTTTGTGCAAAATGTGACTCATTGCCGCTTTCAGTACTTGGCATATGTTGGGTATAAAAAGTCGTAATATCAAACTGCGAATACGTGCAGAGAGCCTGAATTTGGCTTCAAAATATAGCTCCGGCCTCAAAATTGGGGTGTTTGGGATATTTTGAAAACTGCAGGGGAGTTTGTGCAAAATGTAACTCATTGCCGCTTTCAGCACTTCGCATATGTTGGGTAAAAAAAAAGTCGTAATTTTCAACTGCGAATACGTGCAGAGAGCCAGAATTTGTCTCCAAAATATGGCTCAGGCTTCAAAATTGGGATGTTTGGGATATTTTGAAAATTGCAGGGGGGATTGTGACAAATGTGACCAAACGCCGCTTTCAGGACATGGCATATGTTGGGTATAAAAAGTTTTTATTTCAAACTGCGAATACGTGCAGAGAGCCAGAATTTGGCTCCAAAATATGGCTCAGGCCTCGAAATTTGTAAGTTTGGGATATTTTTAAAACTGCAGGGGAGTTTGTGCAAAATGTGAATCACTGCCGCGTCCAGTACTTGGCATAAGTTGGGTATAAAAAGTCGTAATATCAAACTGCGAATACATGCATAGAGCCAGAATTTGGCTCCAAAATATGGCTCAGGCCTCGAAATTGGGATATTTGGGATATTTTGAAAACTGCAGGGAGGTTTGGGACAAATGTGACCAAACGCCGCTTTCAGTACTTGGCATATGCTGGGTATAAAAAGTCGTAATTTCAAACTGCGAATACATGCAAAGAGCCAGAATTTGGCTCTAAAATATTGCTCAGGCCTCGAAATTGGGATTTTTGGGATATTTTGAAAACTGGAGGGGAGTTTGTGTAAAATGTCTCACTGCCGCTCTCAGTACTTGGCATGTGTTGGGTATAAAAAGTTGGAATTTCGAACTGCGAATACGTGCAGAAAGCCTAAATTTGGCTCCAAAATATTTCTCAGGCCTCGAAGTTGGGATATTTGGGATATTTTGAAAACTGCAGGGGGGATTGGGACAAATGTGACCAAACGCCGCTTTCAGTACTTGGCATATATTGGGTATAAAAAGTCGGAATTTCAAACTGCGAATACGTGCAGAGAGCCAGAATTTTGCTCCAAAATATGGCTCAGGCCTCGAAGTTGGGATATTTGGGATATTTTGAAAACTGCAGGGGAGTTTGTGCAAAATGTGACTCACTGCCGCTTTCAGTACTTGGCATATGATGTGTATAAAAAGTCGTAATTTCAAACTGCGAATACGTGCAGAGAGCCAGAATTTGGCTCCAAAATATGGCTCAGGCCTCGATACTGGGATGTTTGGGATATTTTGAAAACTGCAGGAAGGTTTGGGACAAATGTGACCAAACGCCGCTTCAGTAGTTGGCATATGTTGGGTATAAAAAGTCGTAATATCAAACTGCTAATACGTGCAGAGAGCCTGAATTTGACTTCAAAATATGGCTCCGGCCTCGAAATTGGGGTGTTAGGGATATTTTGAAAACTGCAGGGGAGTTTGTGCAAAATGTGACTCATTGCCGCTATCAGCACTTGGCATATGTTGGGTATAAAAAGTCGTAATATCAAACTGCGAATACGTGCAGAGAGCCAGAATTTGGCTCCAAAATATGGCTCAGGCCTCAATACTGGGATGTTTGGGATATTTTGAAAACTGCAAGGGAGTTTGTGCAAAATGTGACCAAACGGCGCTTTCAGTACTTCGCATATGTTGGGTAAAAAAAAGTCGTAATTTTAAACTGCGAATACGTGCAGAGAGCTTGAATTTGGCTCCAAAATATAGCTCAGGCCTCTAAATTGGGATATTTGGGATATTTTGAAAACTGCAGGGGGGATTCTTCAAAATGTGACTCATTGCCGCTTTCAGTACTTGGCATATGGGTATAAAAAGTCGTAATTTCAAACTGCGAATACGTGCAGAGAGCCAGAATTTGTCTCCAAAATATGGCTCAGGCCTCAAAATTGGGATGTTTAGGATATTTTGAAAACTGCAAGGGGGATTGGGACAAATGTGACCAAACGCCGCTTTCAGTACTTGGCATATGTTGGGTATAAAAAGTCGTAATTTCAAACTGCAAATACGTGCAGAGAGCCAGAATTTGGCTCCAAAATATGGCTCAGGCCTCGATATTGGGATGTTTAGGATATTTTGAAAACTGCAGGGGGGATTGGGACAAATGTGACCAAACGCCGCTTTCAGTACTTGGCATATGTTGGGTATAAAAAGTCGTAATTTCAAACTGCAAATACGTGCAGAGAGCCAGAATTTGGCTCCAAAATATGGCTCAGGCCTCGATATTGGGATGTTTAGGATATTTTGAAAACTGCAAGGGGGATTAGGACAAATGTGACCAAACGCCGCTTTCAGGACATGGCATATGTTGGAAAAAAAAATCGTAATTTCAAACTGCGAATACGTGCAGAGAGCCAGAATATGGCTCCAAAATATGACTCAGGCCTCGAAATTTGTAAGTTCGGGATATTTTGAAAACTGCAGGGGAGTTTGTGCAAAATGTGAATCACTGCCGCTTTCAGGACTTGGCATATGTTGGGTATAAAAAGTCGTAATATCAAACTGCGAATACATGCATAGAGCCAAAATTATGGCTCAGGCCTCGAAATTGGGATATTTTGAAAACTGCAGGGAGGTTTGGACAAATGTGACCAAACGCCTCTTTCAGTACTCGGCATATGCTGGGAATAAAAACTAGTAATTTCAAACTGCGAATACGTGCAGAGAGCCAGAATTTGTCTCCAAAATATTGCTCAGGCCTCGAAATTGGGATTTTTGGGATATTTTGAAAACTGGAGGGGAGTTTGTGCAAAATGTCTCACTGCCGCTTTCAGTACTTAGCATATGTTGGGTATAAAAAGTCGGAATTTCGAACTGCGAATACGTGCAGAGAGCCTGAATTTGGCTCCAAAATATGGCTCAAGCCTCGAAACCGGGATGTTTGGGATATTTTGAAAACTGCAGGGGGGATTGGGACAAATGTGACCAAACGCCGCTTTCAGTACTTGGCATATATTTGGCATAAAAAGTCGGAATTTCAAACTGCGAATACGTGCAGAGAGCCAGAATTTTGCTCCAAAATATGGCTCAGGCCTCAAAATTGGGATATTTGGGATATTTCGAAAACTGCAGGGGAGTTTGTGCAAAATGTGACTCACTGCCGCTTTCAGGACTTGGCATATGTTGGGTATAAAAAGTCGTAATATCAAACTGCGAATACGTGCAGAGAGCCAGAATTTAGCTCCAAAATATGGCTCATGCCTCAATACTGGGATGTTTGGGATATTTTGAAAACTTCAAGAGAGTTTGTGCAAAATGTGACCAAACGCCGCTTTCAGTACTTCGCATATGTTGGGTAAAAAAAAGTCGTAATTTTCAACTGTGAATACGTGCATAGAGCCAGAATTTGGCTCAAAAATATGGCTCAGGCCTCAAAATTGGGTTGTTTGGGATATTTTGAAAACTGCAGGGAAGTTTATGCAAAATGTGACTCACTGCCGCTTTCAGTCCTTGGCATATGTTGGGTATAAAAAGTCGTATTATCAAACTGCGAATACGTGCAGAGAGCCAGAATTTGGCTCCAAAATATAGCTCAGGCCTCGAAATTGGGATATTTGGGATATTTTGAAAACTGGAGGGGAGTTTGTGCAAAATGTCTCACTGCCGCTCTCAGTACTTGGCATGTGTTGGGTATAAAAAGTTGGAATTTCGAACTGCGAATACGTGCAGAAAGCCTAAATTTGGCGACAAAATATGGCTCAGGCCTCGAAGTTGGGATATTTGGGATATTTTGAAAACTGCAGGGGGGATTGGGACAAATGTGACCAAATGCCGCTTTCAGTACTTGGCATATATTGGGTATAAAAAGTTGGAATTTCAAACTGCGAATACGTGCAGAGAGCCAGAATTTTGCTCCAAAATATGGCTCAGGCCTCGAAGTTGGGATATTTGGAATATTTTGAAAACTGCAGGGGAGTTTGTGCAAAATGTGACTCACTGCCGCTTTCAGTACTTGGCATATGTTGTGTATAAAAAGTCGTAATTTCAAACTGCGAATACGTGCAGAGAGCCAGAATTTGGCTCCAAAATATGGCTCAGGCCTCGATACTGGGATGTTTGGGATATTTTGAAAACTGCAGGAAGGTTTGGGACAAATGTGACCAAACGCCGCTTCAGTACTTGGCATATGTTGGGTATAAAAAGTCGTAATATCAAACTGCTAATACGTGCAGAGAGCCTGAATTTGACTTCAAAATATGGCTCCGGCCTCGAAATTGGGGTGTTAGGGATATTTTGAAAACTGCAGGGGAGTTTGTGCAAAATGTGACTCATTGCCGCTTTCAGTACTTGGCATATGTTGGGTATAAAAAGTCGTAATATCAAACTGCGAATACGTGCAGAGAGCCAGAATTTGGCTCCAAAATATGGCTCAGGCCTCAATACTGGGATGTTTGGGATATTTTGAAAACTGCAAGGGAGTTTGTGCATTTCAAACTGCGAATACGTGCAGACAGCCAGAATTTGGCTCCAAAATATGGGTCAGGCCTCGAAATTGGGATATTTGGGATATTTTGAAAACTGCAAGGAAGTTTGTGCAAAATGTGACTCACTGCTGCATCCAGTACTTTGCATATGTTGGGTATAAAAAGTCGTAATATCAAACTGCGAATACGTGCAGAGTGCCAGAATTTGGCTCCAAAATATGGCTCAGGCCTAGAAATTGGGATGTTTGGGATAATTTGAAAACTGGAAGGGAGTGTGTGTAAAATGTGACTCACTGCCGCTTTCAGTACTTGGCATATGTTGGGTATAAAAAGTCGTAATATCAAACTGCGAATACGTGCAGAGAGCCAGAATTTGGCTCCAAAATATAGTTCATGCCTCTAAAATGGGATATTTAAGATATTTTGAAAACTGCAGGGGGCATTGTTCAAAATGTGACTCATTGCCGCTTTCAGTACTTCGCATATGTTAGGTATAAAAATCGTAATTTCTAACTGCGAATACGTGCAGAGAGCCAGAATTTGGCTCCAAAATATGGCTCAGGCCTCGAAATTGGGATATTTGGGATAATTTGAAAACTGGAAGGGAGTTTGTGCAAAATGTGACTCACTGCCGCTTTCAGTACTTGGCATATGTTGGGTATAAAAAGTCGTAATATCAAACTGCGAATACGTGCAGAGAGCCAGAATTTGGCTCCAAAATATAGTTCATGCCTCTAAATTGGGATATTTAAGATATTTTGAAAACTGCAGGGGGCATTGTTCAAAATGTGACTCATTGCCGCTTTCAGTACTTGGCATATGTTGGGTATAAAAGGTCGTAATTTCAAACTGCGAATACGTGCAGAGAGCCAGAATTTGGCTCCAAAATATGGCTCAGGCCTCAATACTGGGATGTTTGGGATATTTTGAAAACTGCAAGGGAGTTTGTGCAAAATGTGACCAAACGCCGCTTTCAGTACTTCGCATATGTTGGGTAAAAAAAAGTCGTAATTTTCAACTACGAATACGTGCAGAGAGCCAGAATTTGGCTCAAAAATATGGTTCAGGCCTCAAAATTGGGATGTTTGGGATATTTTGAAAACTGCAGGGGGGATTGGGACAAATGTGACCAAACGCCTTGTTCAGGACATGGCATATGTTGGGTATAAAAAGTTGCAATTTCAAACTGCGAATAAGTGCAAAGAGCCAGAATTTGGCTCCAAAATATGGCTCAGGCCTCGAAATTTGTAAGTTTGGGATATTTTGAAAACTGCAGGGGAGTTTGTGCAAAATGTGACTCACTGCCGCGTCCAGTACTTGGCATATGTTGGGTATAAAAAGTCATAATATCAAACTGCGAAAACACGCATAGAGCCATCATTTGGCTCCAAAATATGGCTCAGGCCTCGAAATTGGAATATTTGGGATATTTTGAAAACTGCAGGGAGGTTTGGGACAAATGTGACCAAACGCCGTTTTCCGTACTTGGCATATGCTGGGTATAAAAAGTCGTAATTTCAAACTGCGAATATGTGCAGAGAGCCAGAATTTGGCTCCAAATTATTGCTCAGGCCTCGAAATTGGGATGTTTGGGATATTTTGAAAACTGCAGGGGAGTTTGTTCAAAATGTGACTCACTGCCACTTTCAGTACTTGGCATATGTTGGGTATAAAAAGTCGTAATATCAAACTGCGAATGCGTGCATAGAGCCAGAATTTGGCTCCAAAAAATGGCGTCCATTAGGGAGGCTCCGGCCTCCCCCGATGCTGTGAGCCCCTGGATAGCTGCAGTGAGCACACACTGGCCCAAAAAAGCCAGCTGAATTCAAAGATGAGCTCCAGGCGAGGTGTGGAAAGAAAGTCCAGTCAGGAGCGTTCAAACTGCGCGCCAAGATGGCCGACCTTTCGGGCGGGAATTTCTTCCACAACGAAATCTTTTATTGTAGAGCTGTTGACAACATACTTTTATTTCAACTTATGTTTTCGCCACGCATAATTTTTTCTCATTTGGAAAATACATTATCATCTTCACTATAAATTACTACTATATCGTGTCATTTCTGCTCACACTCATCTCTAAATAATATGATTACAAATATTTCCCAAGACATAAACTGCCTCATCCAGCCCGCCTCTTCCCTCATTCCAAATCCACAAACCCACCAACAATCCTCCAACTTCATGGGAAGGTCAAGCTTCCCAGGACCTTGGAGTCATTGGAGATGGGTTTGTGGATGACCTGACCTAGCAGTTTATGCCTTTGGGGAGATCTCCCCCACCCCATGGCATATGCATTAATGATATATAATGCATATGCCAGCCAGTCCATGTCTAATCTTAAGATAATTCTCCTATCTCTCAATTTATTCATTACCTACTCTTCACAGCAAGTCTTTGTCACCCACATTGAACAATATTCTAAGTCTTCACTACCCCAAAACTTGCCTCGCCACCCAACTTTTACCTTACCACACACCTTTGCTACCCATCATTTGGTTTGTATTAAACATTCATGGTTAAGTGTTCGCCCTTGATCACCTAGCAGCAATTGAGGATACAGATGTAAGCTGATTGGATAGTCGCGTTCTGAGTGTAAACTAGTAGAACGTAAGTCAAGAAACTGCAGATGGCCTATTGTCCTGCACGTGGCACCTCCTATTTATATCCACCTACACTCATTCATATACGTCTAACCTAAGCTTGAAACAATCAAAGATTCCTATGCCTATTATGATCCAGTAATATGGATCCAGTGATCCAGTAGTATGATCCACAATAGACTTGAGAATGGTCCAGGACGGACCGAAACGTCGTCGTCCCTTCACCTTCTAGTGTGTGGTCTGGTCAACATACTTCTGCCACGTTATTGTGACTCGTCGTCTGCACATGATCCAGTAATTTGTTCCACAAATCCACAACCCAGTTACCAAACCAGTATTTACCCAGGTATTTCCTAAATCTAAACTTATCTTCATTGAAAGCCTTATCAATAACTCCCTTGTTATGCCCATTCATCCACTTGTACACTTCAATCATGTCACGTTAAGGTTTTTCCAACATCTCTTCATACGGAAGCTTTATAATTTGCGGGATTAACTTTGTCATCCTAACTGACGTGTTCTAGTGAATTATGTCCATTCTTTAGCATGGCGATCAAAACTGAACGGCATAATCTAAATTGGACCTAAAAACAATATGTTAATAAACCCAGCCGACTTATTGCTAACTCTTCTATAAATAAATCTATGGTAAAGAAAAGCTCTCAGCCTGCTAACAAGAGTGTACAAATCCACAAGGGCCGGGACGAGGATTCAAACCTGCATCCGAGAGCATCCCAGACGCTGCTGTAATCGACTGAGCTACGGCATGGTCAAAAGGAGTTGAAACCGAAGTTCTACTTAACTTACTGGATCCTGCAGCCTCTCCGAGGCACAAACCAGTGTTAGTGTAACAAGAGTGTAAAGTTTTCTACGTCCATCTAGTTCCACCCGCTCCTCCCCAGAACTAGTTGTTAAATAAGCATTTTACCTTGACTCCTCTGATCCAACACTTGTCCACACGTGCCACACTCCTGAAAAAATATTTTTTACATATATTAATGGCAAGTATAAGTAAGTAATTATCAAAAGAAGGCACCAAACCAGGAAGGCTATGTAGCACCAGGGTAAGTATAAACAGTTTATTTCAAATACAATCGAGTAGGAAAATACAATTATGAATTTCAAGAACACTGGAACCAATCACTGGAAAAGGTGTAATTTCAATGGAGATTAATTACAGATTGTAACAACAATAGCGAGTAGGCAAGACTGCAATAGCCTAACGGAATACATTTTTGTCTTGGACTCATGAGGCTATGGTTAAGCATCAATGTTCTTTTAAAGTTACATAGAAACACATTAGCTTATTAGGGTCTTCCACTAAAACAAACCTTTAGCTAACCCTAGTTAAAAGTACTGTGTATTATTAATTTATTTAGCTGTCTATTGGCCTAAATTATATAAATAATATGTTTAAAACCTCTTAAGTACAGTATATGGTCTCTGAGCACTAAACCAACGTTAGAAGCCTAGTGGTTACATTGTTAAAAATGACCATTTACAGGTGAATTCATTTTACATCGCAGAGTAAACAAGATGCAATCAATTAACATCTTCCATCTATTAGATAAACAATTATCTAGTCGTCCCTTCACTTTCTAGTGTGTGGTTTGGTCAACATATTTCAGCCCCCGTTATTGTGCAACCTGTCCTCTTAAAAAGAACGTCAACATTTGCCGTTTGACTCTACGGCTGTTTTTGGACGTTATTTTGTGTAAAACTACGTCTATTTTCGCTTCCATGGACTATCTCTTGTTATACAATGAAATACCACACTCTTATTATTCTATAACTCACTGACTATGCTCTGATATTTGTTCTTCAAGTAAAAATATATATATTTTTGGCTTAATTAGGCCATAATCCAGAAAATTCCAGCCTATCGATCTTTATATTTAGGAAAACATCTAATAAATTTGGAAATGAATTTTTCGTTCGCCGACAGTTGCCTGTTACTATTTAACCCTCTATGCTGTAATGTCGCTGGTCATTGTGACTTTCCCAGGATTTATATATGTTTTGTAGTAGCATTTAGTCAGACTACAGTAATTTAACTAATGGGAAACCTCTATAGTTGTCGTAAATTAATAATAATCATTTATCAAATAATAAATTAGCAAACATATGCAACATTTTGTGTTACGACTTTTCGGGTAGGCCGTTCTGTTTGTTTACAACCCCAATGGTTCAAAATACACAATACTTTTAATATATAAGTGACTAAGTATGCTCTAATATATGGTCCTCAATGAAAATTATCGTTTTTTTTTTTGTTAATTTGTCCATAATGAATAAGATTCCTTGCTGTTGATCTTTATATTAAGAAAAACATCTAAACAAATTGGTATTGTGTTTTCGTTCAGATAAAGTTTCCAGATACTATTTCCTAGTTATCAATTAATGTAGGTGGTTATTTTAATTCGCGGCTACCAGGGGCTTTCTCCCATTATACAATATAAATGTACTCACTAACTATTCTCTGGTATCTGTTCTTCAAGTAAAATTACCTATTTTTTTGTTTAATTAGTCCATAACTCATAAAATTCCTTCAGGTCGATCTTTATATTTAGAAAAACATCTAATCAATTTGGAATTTAATTTTTAGTTCACCTACAGTTACCAGCTACTATTTCATTGTTATATTTTATGTCGCTGGTCATTACAATTTTCCAAGAATTTAAACAGCTAAACAGCAAGTAGCATCTTGTTAGAGTACAGGAATTTACCTATGGAGAACCTCGATAGCTGCCGAAAATTATTAATGATTATATATGTAATTTAAAATAATGAATTATATACCATTTCTTATGTTACGTCTTTGGCGGGTAGGCCGTTCTGCGGGTTTACAACCGAATTGTTTAAAAATCACACTATTTTAAATGTATGAGTCACTAGTATGCTCTGATATATGTTCTGCAATGAAAATAAAGATTGTTTTGTTGTTAATTACTCCATAAATGTGTAATGTGTTAATTCAGTCTAAAATCTTTTTGCAACGTTTATATGCGATATACGTAGCTGGAAACTACCTAATATTTAAAAATAATAGTTACAACATTCTATTAATATATAATGTTGAAATAAATATCACACAAAGTCTGTATATCTGTTTTTAGATGTCTTATAAATCTTCTTTTAAAATAGTATTAATGATTTTAATGAACCTTGAGTAAAAATTATGTTAATTATTATTAATCTAATTGTTATTATTTTAAGTAAAAGAATTGCAAGTATTCGCATAACCACGGGATCTCTGTTTGTGTATGAATGCACGGATTTGTTTTTGTTATGAGAGGGACGCCTTAGAAAGCATGGTGTAGGCCACCTGTGGCTCGCACCCGATCCCACGATCGTCGTCGCCCCTAAATCAACACAACAGGTATTTAGTATTTACGATTATAATAAGTAATATTTCTTTTATAATAATATTGCAGCAGGTGGTGTAGTGGTAGGACACTCGCCTGGCGTTCCGCGAGCGCTATGTCATAGGTTCGTATCCTGGCCGGGGAGGATTTACTGGGCGCAATTCCTTAACTGTAGCCTCTGTTTAACGCAACAGTAAAATGTGTACTTGGATGAAAAAACGATTCCTCGCGGCGGGGATCGTATTCCAGGGACCTGCCCGAAACGCTACTCGTACTAGTGGCTGTACAAGAATGTAACAACTTTTGTATATATCTCAGGTTAGGGGCTAGGCATTTACACTCTTAGGTCAGCAAACTAGCTAGAAGGTTAGACTATTAGACTCCACTGGTCAATCTGGGCCCTGCATGACTCAGCTTATCCTAACCTAGCCCAGCTTAAACCATCTTAGCATAGTTCATTCTAGCTGTGCATAGTGCTTGCACAGCCTTGCTTATCCTAGTTTACCTCTTCCTAGCCTACCGTAGCCAAGCCTATCCCAGTATACCCTTACCTAGTCTTGCCTAGCCTAACCCTGCCTTGCTTTTAAACATGACCAGTCCTTCCTACCCTAGCCAAGCCCTGACCAGCTTAGCCAAGCCAATCCCTGCCTAGATTTAGCATAGCCTTGCCTTTTTATTAATATATAGAGGGTACCACCTCTGGTTGAGTTTGTAGGAACCCTCCACTTATAGGGTTGAGGGTTCCATATATATATATATATATATATATATATATATATATATATATATATATATATATATATATATATATATAATGTCGTACCTAGTAGCCAGAACGTACTTCTCGGCCTACTATGCAAGGCCTGATTTGCCTAATAAGCCAAGTTTTCCTGAATTATTATATTTTCTCAATTTTTTTTCTTATGAGATGATAAAGCTACCCATTTCATTATGTATGAGGTCAATATTTTTTTATTGGAGTTAAAATTAACGTAGATATATGACCAAACCTAACCAACCCTACCTAACCTAACCTAACCTAACCTATCTTTTTAGGTTAGGTTAGGTTAGGTTAGGTAGCTGAAAAAGTTAGGTTACGTTTGGTTAGGTAGGTTAGGTAGTCGAAAAACAATTAATTCATGAAAACTTGGCTTATTAGGCAAATCCTGCCTTGCATAGTAGGCAGAGAAGTGCGTTCTGGCTATTAGGTACGACATATATATATATATATATATATATATATATATATATATATATATATATATATATATATATATATATATATATAATATAAATAATGTGTGTGTAAACATGCCACGTGTGTGTAAATCACAAAAATTAACACTTGATGAAAAATGTGACAGTGTCAGACCACGGAGGAAGAATTGAAACAGGAATTTCCTTAAGTACTTTCATATATTAATACATCTTCAGAAGGAATAATTTTTTATATAAATTAAATAAAAAAAAATCATTCCTCCATCGTCTGACACTCATATATATATATATATATATATATATATATATATATATATATATATATATATATATATATATATATATATATATATATATATATGTCGTACCTAATAGCCAGAACTCACTTCTCAGCCTACTGTTCAAGGCCCGATTTGCCTAATAAGCCAAGTTTTCCTGAATTAATATATTTACTATAATTTTTTTCTTATGAAATGATAAAGCTACCCTTTTCACTATGTATGAGGTCAATTTTTTTTTATTGGAGTTAAAATTAACGTAGATATATGACCGAACCTAACCAACCCTACCTAACCTAACCTAACCTATATATATAGGTAAGGTTAGGTTAGGTAGCCAAAAAAAGCTAGGTTAGGTTAGGTTAGGTAGGTTAGGTAGACGAAAAAACATTAATTCATGAAAACTTGGCTTATTAGGCAAATCGGGCCTTGCATAGTAGGCTGAGAAGTGAGTTCTGGCTACTAGGTACGACATATATATATATATATATATATATATATATATATATATATATATATATATATATATATATATATATATATATATATATATTAGTATATTTTGGTAGCAGTCTTTCCTGTAGACATATATTATTAAATATGACCGAAAAAGTAAGATTAATAATTCTAACACGAATTTTCTCAATCTTTCGTACATTACGCTTCACTGTTGGAGGTAAATCAAAAATCACTTCTCCAAAATTCCAAAATAAAAATGAATTTTGGAGAAGTGATTTTTGATTTACCTCCAACAGTGAAGCGTAATGTACGAAAGATTGAGAAAATTCGTGTTAGAATTATTAATCTTACTTTTTCGGTCATATTTAATAATATATATATATATATATATATATATATATATATATATATATATATATATATATATATATATATATATATATATATTTTATTAAATATGACCGAAAAAGTAAGATTAATAATTCTAACACGAATTTTCTCAATCTTTCGTACATTATGCTTCACTGTTGGAGGTAAATCAAAAATCACTTCTCCAAAATTCATTTTTATTTCTAGTCTGACGCGACACGGGCGCGTTTCGTAAAACTTATTACATTTTCAAAGACTTCACAAATACACAACTGATTAGAACTTGCGTTTCCCTGATTTTATATCTACATTTGAGTGAGGTGGGAAGGGTGATGTGGCATTACATTTGAGTGAGGTGGGAAGGATGATGTGGCATTAGAGGATATTAATAGGGTATTAAAAGTATCAACACAAGACAGAACACGAAACAATGGATATTGAATAGAAGTGTTTGTAGAAAGCCTATTGGTCCATATTTCTTGATGCTTCTATATTGGAGCGGAGTCTTGAGGTGGGTAGAATATAGTTGTGCAATAATTGGCTGTTGATTGCTGGTGTTGACTTCTTGATGTGTAGTGCCTCGCAAACGTCAAGCCGCCTGCTATCGCTGTACCTATCGATGATTTCTGTGTTGTTTACTAGGATTTCTCTGGCGATGGTTTGGTTATGGGAAGAGATTATATGTTCCTTAATGGAGCCCTGTTGTTTATGCATCGTTAAACGCCTAGAAAGAGATGTTGTTGTCTTGCCTATATACTGGGTTTTTTGGAGCTTACAGTCCCCAAGTGGGCATTTGAAGGCATAGACGACGTTAGTCTCTTTTAAAGCGTTCTGTTTCGTGTCTGGAGAGTTTCTCATGAGTAGGCTGGCCGTTTTTCTGGTTTTATAGTAAATCGTCAGTTGTATCCTCTGATTTTTGTCTGTAGGGATAACGTTTCTATTAACAATATCTTTCAGGACCCTTTCCTCTGTTTTATGAGCTGTGGAAAAGAAGTTCCTGTAAAATAGTCTAATAGGGGGTATAGGTGTTGTGTTAGTTGTCTCTTCGGAGGTTGCATGGCTTTTCACTTTCCTTCTTATGATGTCTTCGATGAAACCATTGGAGAAACCGTTATTGACTAGAACCTGCCTTACCCTACAGAGTTCTTCGTCGACTTGCTTCCATTCTGAGCTGTGGCTGAGAGCACGGTCGACGTATGCGTTAACAACACTCCTCTTGTACCTGTCAGGGCAGTCGCTGTTGGCATTTAGGCACATTCCTATGTTTGTTTCCTTTGTGTAGACTGCAGTGTGGAAACCTCCGCCCTTTTCCATGACTGTTACATCTAGAAAAGGCAGCTTCCCATCCTTTTCCGTCTCGTAAGTGAAACGCAGCACGGAACTCTGCTCAAATGCCTCCTTCAGCTCCTGCAGATGTCTGACATCAGGTACCTGTGTAAAAATGTCGTCAACATACCTGCAGTATATGGCCGGTTTCAAGTTCATGTCGACTAAGACTTTTTGCTCGATGGTACCCATGTAGAAGTTTGCAAACAGGACACCTAGGGGAGAACCCATAGCGACCCCATCTACTTGCTTATACATGTGCCCATCCGGGCTCAAGAAGGGTGCCTCTTTAGTACAAGCTTGGAGTAGTTTTCTCAGAATACTTTCTGGCATGTCAAGAGGAGTACAGGCTGGATCACGATACACTCTGTCGGCTATCATTCCGATTGTCTCGTCCACAGGTACGTTGGTAAACAGCGATTCTACGTCCAACGAGGCTCTTATCCCTGTGGCCCGTGCGCCCCGCAGTAAGTCCACAAATTCCTTTGGAGACTTCAGGCTGAAGGCGCAAGGAACATAAGGAGTCAGCAGGCCGTTGAGTCGCTTCGCCAATCTGTACGTGGGTGTGGGTATCTGGCTAATGATTGGCCGAAGTGGGTTTCCAGGCTTGTGCGTCTTGACATTTCCATACGCATACCCAGGTTTATATTCCCCAATGATCTTTGGCAGGTGGAGTCCGGATTTCTTGGCGTTCACAGTTTCGATCAGTTTGTTGACCTTTGCTTTTAATTCGGCTGTAGTGTCCTTCGTTACCCTTTGGAACTTAGTTTGGTCAGAGAGTATGATGTTCATTTTCGCCAGATATTCGTCTTTTTTAAGAATGACATATATTGGCGACTTGTCACCTCTCCTGACAACTATCTCCTTGTTCTCACGAAGGCTTTTAGCTGCCGCTCTAAGCTCGGGGGACAGTATGGTGCTTCTGTAGTTGCCTCGATTCTTTCCTCCTTCTGCAATAAGTTCTGCTTGTAAGGTATCTTTGGTAGTGACCTTCTTTTGTGTCTCGAGGTCGAATATGTCGTCCAACAGAATTTCCAACTCCACTTTCCGGGCCATTTCACTCGGTCTGGACATAACATGACAGTTTATGCCCAGATTTAGGAGAGTGACTTGGTCCTCAGTGAGGTTAATTCCTGCAAGGTTCAGGAAGCCATCTCTTGGTCGTGGAATTGCCATAGGTCCTCCATATAATGTTGTTAGTTTCTTGATAATCCTTGTTTCAGTGCTGAGGTGATGTTGGTCTGTGAGGATGTCGAGGTGTTGTTCAATGCGGGTACGGATACTATGGTCGATGTTGCTATTTCTCCACTCGTTTGTAGCATGAAGTAGTTGCGTTTTTTTGTCTTTGATTTCATTCTCTGCCTTGTATATCTGATCACGAATCAGATCCTGGCGATATTTTATCGTGAAGGCTTGATTCCTTGCTGCTGGGTCGTGCACTTTAACATTAGTATATTTTGGTAGCAGTCTTTCCTGTAGACATATTTTATTAAATATGACCGAAAAAGTAAGATTAATAATTCTAACACGAATTTTCTCAATCTTTCGTACATTATGCTTCACTGTTGGAGGTAAATCAAAAATCACTTCTCCAAAATTCATTTTTATTTCTAGTCTGACGCGACACGGGCGCGTTTCGTAAAACTTATTACATTTTCAAAGACTTCACAAATACACAACTGATTAGAACTTGCGTTTCCCTGATTTTATATCTACATTTGAGTGAGGTGGGAAGGGTGATGTGGCATTACATTTGAGTGAGGTGGGAAGGATGATGTGGCATTAGAGGATATTAATAGGGTATTAAAAGTATCAACACAAGACAGAACACGAAACAATGGATATTGAATAGAAGTGTTTGTAGAAAGCCTATTGGTCCATATTTCTTGATGCTTCTATATTGGAGCGGAGTCTTGAGGTGGGTAGAATATAGTTGTGCAATAATTGGCTGTTGATTGCTGGTGTTGACTTCTTGATGTGTAGTGCCTCGCAAACGTCAAGCCGCCTGCTATCGCTGTACCTATCGATGATTTCTGTGTTGTTTACTAGGATTTCTCTGGCGATGGTTTGGTTATGGGAAGAGATTATATGTTCCTTAATGGAGCCCTGTTGTTTATGCATCGTTAAACGCCTAGAAAGAGATGTTGTTGTCTTGCCTATATACTGGGTTTTTTGGAGCTTACAGTCCCCAAGTGGGCATTTGAAGGCATAGACGACGTTAGTCTCTTTTAAAGCGTTCTGTTTCGTGTCTGGAGAGTTTCTCATGAGTAGGCTGGCCGTTTTTCTGGTTTTATAGTAAATCGTCAGTTGTATCCTCTGATTTTTGTCTGTAGGGATAACGTTTCTATTAACAATATCTTTCAGGACCCTTTCCTCTGTTTTATGAGCTGTGGAAAAGAAGTTCCTGTAAAATAGTCTAATAGGGGGTATAGGTGTTGTGTTAGTTGTCTCTTCGGAGGTTGCATGGCTTTTCACTTTCCTTCTTATGATGTCTTCGATGAAACCATTGGAGAAACCGTTATTGACTAGAACCTGCCTTACCCTACAGAGTTCTTCGTCGACTTGCTTCCATTCTGAGCTGTGGCTGAGAGCACGGTCGACGTATGCGTTAACAACACTCCTCTTGTACCTGTCAGGGCAGTCGCTGTTGGCATTTAGGCACATTCCTATGTTTGTTTCCTTTGTGTAGACTGCAGTGTGGAAACCTCCGCCCTTTTCCATGACTGTTACATCTAGAAAAGGCAGCTTCCCATCCTTTTCCGTCTCGTAAGTGAAACGCAGCACGGAACTCTGCTCAAATGCCTCCTTCAGCTCCTGCAGATGTCTGACATCAGGTACCTGTGTAAAAATGTCGTCAACATACCTGCAGTATATGGCCGGTTTCAAGTTCATGTCGACTAAGACTTTTTGCTCGATGGTACCCATGTAGAAGTTTGCAAACAGGACACCTAGGGGAGAACCCATAGCGACCCCATCTACTTGCTTATACATGTGCCCATCCGGGCTCAAGAAGGGTGCCTCTTTAGTACAAGCTTGGAGTAGTTTTCTCAGAATACTTTCTGGCATGTCAAGAGGAGTACAGGCTGGATCACGATACACTCTGTCGGCTATCATTCCGATTGTCTCGTCCACAGGTACGTTGGTAAACAGCGATTCTACGTCCAACGAGGCTCTTATCCCTGTGGCCCGTGCGCCCCGCAGTAAGTCCACAAATTCCTTTGGAGACTTCAGGCTGAAGGCGCAAGGAACATAAGGAGTCAGCAGGCCGTTGAGTCGCTTCGCCAATCTGTACGTGGGTGTGGGTATCTGGCTAATGATTGGCCGAAGTGGGTTTCCAGGCTTGTGCGTCTTGACATTTCCATACGCATACCCAGGTTTATATTCCCCAATGATCTTTGGCAGGTGGAGTCCGGATTTCTTGGCGTTCACAGTTTCGATCAGTTTGTTGACCTTTGCTTTTAATTCGGCTGTAGTGTCCTTCGTTACCCTTTGGAACTTAGTTTGGTCAGAGAGTATGATGTTCATTTTCGCCAGATATTCGTCTTTTTTAAGAATGACATATATTGGCGACTTGTCACCTCTCCTGACAACTATCTCCTTGTTCTCACGAAGGCTTTTAGCTGCCGCTCTAAGCTCGGGGGACAGTATGGTGCTTCTGTAGTTGCCTCGATTCTTTCCTCCTTCTGCAATAAGTTCTGCTTGTAAGGTATCTTTGGTAGTGACCTTCTTTTGTGTCTCGAGGTCGAATATGTCGTCCAACAGAATTTCCAACTCCACTTTCCGGGCCATTTCACTCGGTCTGGACATAACATGACAGTTTATGCCCAGATTTAGGAGAGTGACTTGGTCCTCAGTGAGGTTAATTCCTGCAAGGTTCAGGAAGCCATCTCTTGGTCGTGGAATTGCCATAGGTCCTCCATATAATGTTGTTAGTTTCTTGATAATCCTTGTTTCAGTGCTGAGGTGATGTTGGTCTGTGAGGATGTCGAGGTGTTGTTCAATGCGGGTACGGATACTATGGTCGATGTTGCTATTTCTCCACTCGTTTGTAGCATGAAGTAGTTGCGTTTTTTTGTCTTTGATTTCATTCTCTGCCTTGTATATCTGATCACGAATCAGATCCTGGCGATATTTTATCGTGAAGGCTTGATTCCTTGCTGCTGGGTCGTGCACTTTAACATTAGTATATTTTGGTAGCAGTCTTTCCTGTAGACATATTTTATTAAATATGACCGAAAAAGTAAGATTAATAATTCTAACACGAATTTTCTCATGCCAGAAAGTATTCTGACATGCCAGAAAGTATTCTGACATGCCAGAAAGTATTCTGACATGCCTCTTGACATGCCAGAAAGTATTCTGAGAAAACTACTCCAAGCTTGTACTAAAGAGGCACCCTTCTTGAGCCCGGATGGGCACATGTATAAGCAAGTAGATGGGGTCGCTATGGGTTCTCCCCTAGGTGTCCTGTTTGCAAACTTCTACATGGGTACCATCGAGCAAAAAGTCTTAGTCGACATGAACTTGAAACCGGCCATATACTGCAGGTATGTTGACGACATTTTTACACAGGTACCTGATGTCAGACATCTGCAGGAGCTGAAGGAGGCATTTGAGCAGAGTTCCGTGCTGCGTTTCACTTACGAGACGGAAAAGGATGGGAAGCTGCCTTTTCTAGATGTAACAGTCATGGAAAAGGGCGGAGGTTTCCACACTGCAGTCTACACAAAGGAAACAAACATAGGAATGTGCCTAAATGCCAACAGCGACTGCCCTGACAGGTACAAGAGGAGTGTTGTTAACGCATACGTCGACCGTGCTCTCAGCCACAGCTCAGAATGGAAGCAAGTCGACGAAGAACTCTGTAGGGTAAGGCAGGTTCTAGTCAATAACGGTTTCTCCAATGGTTTCATCGAAGACATCATAAGAAGGAAAGTGAAAAGCCATGCAACCTCCGAAGAGACAACTAACACAACACCTATACCCCCTATTAGACTATTTTACAGGAACTTCTTTTCCACAGCTCATAAAACAGAGGAAAGGGTCCTGAAAGATATTGTTAATAGAAACGTTATCCCTACAGACAAAAATCAGAGGATACAACTGACGATTTACTATAAAACCAGAAAAACGGCCAGCCTACTCATGAGAAACTCTCCAGACACGAAACAGAACGCTTTAAAAGAGACTAACGTCGTCTATGCCTTCAAATGCCCACTTGGGGACTGTAAGCTCCAAAAAACCCAGTATATAGGCAAGACAACAACATCTCTTTCTAGGCGTTTAACGATGCATAAACAACAGGGCTCCATTAAGGAACATATAATCTCTTCCCATAACCAAACCATCGCCAGAGAAATCCTAGTAAACAACACAGAAATCATCGATAGGTACAGCGATAGCAGGCGGCTTGACGTTTGCGAGGCACTACACATCAAGAAGTCAACACCAGCAATCAACAGCCAATTATTGCACAACTATATTCTACCCACCTCAAGACTCCGCTCCAATATAGAAGCATCAAGAAATATGGACCAATAGGCTTTCTACAAACACTTCTATTCAATATCCATTGTTTCGTGTTCTGTCTTGTGTTGATACTTTTAATACCCTATTAATATCCTCTAATGCCACATCATCCTTCCCACCTCACTCAAATGTAATGCCACATCACCCTTCCCACCTCACTCAAATGTAGATATAAAATCAGGGAAACGCAAGTTCTAATCAGTTGTGTATTTGTGAAGTCTTTGAAAATGTAATAAGTTTTACGAAACGCGCCCGTGTCGCGTCAGACTAGAAATAAAAATGAATTTTGGAGAAGTGATTTTTGATTTACCTCCAACAGTGAAGCATAATGTACGAAAGATTGAGAAAATTCGTGTTAGAATTATTAATCTTACTTTTTCGGTCATATTTAATAAAATATGTCTACAGGAAAGACTGCTACCAAAATATACTAATGTTAAAGTGCACGACCCAGCAGCAAGGAATCAAGCCTTCACGATAAAATATCGCCAGGATCTGATTCGTGATCAGATATACAAGGCAGAGAATGAAATCAAAGACAAAAAAACGCAACTACTTCATGCTACAAACGAGTGGAGAAATAGCAACATCGACCATAGTATCCGTACCCGCATTGAACAACACCTCGACATCCTCACAGACCAACATCACCTCAGCACTGAAACAAGGATTATCAAGAAACTAACAACATTATATGGAGGACCTATGGCAATTCCACGACCAAGAGATGGCTTCCTGAACCTTGCAGGAATTAACCTCACTGAGGACCAAGTCACTCTCCTAAATCTGGGCATAAACTGTCATGTTATGTCCAGACCGAGTGAAATGGCCCGGAAAGTGGAGTTGGAAATTCTGTTGGACGACATATTCGACCTCGAGACACAAAAGAAGGTCACTACCAAAGATACCTTACAAGCAGAACTTATTGCAGAAGGAGGAAAGAATCGAGGCAACTACAGAAGCACCATACTGTCCCCCGAGCTTAGAGCGGCAGCTAAAAGCCTTCGTGAGAACAAGGAGATAGTTGTCAGGAGAGGTGACAAGTCGCCAATATATGTCATTCTTAAAAAAGACGAATATCTGGCGAAAATGAACATCATACTCTCTGACCAAACTAAGTTCCAAAGGGTAACGAAGGACACTACAGCCGAATTAAAAGCAAAGGTCAACAAACTGATCGAAACTGTGAACGCCAAGAAATCCGGACTCCACCTGCCAAAGATCATTGGGGAATATAAACCTGGGTATGCGTATGGAAATGTCAAGACGCACAAGCCTGGAAACCCACTTCGGCCAATCATTAGCCAGATACCCACACCCACGTACAGATTGGCGAAGCGACTCAACGGCCTGCTGACTCCTTATGTTCCTTGCGCCTTCAGCCTGAAGTCTCCAAAGGAATTTGTGGACTTACTGCGGGGCGCACGGGCCACAGGGATAAGAGCCTCGTTGGACGTAGAATCGCTGTTTACCAACGTACCTGTGGACGAGACAATCGGAATGATAGCCGACAGAGTGTATCGTGATCCAGCCTGTACTCCTCTTGACATGCCAGAAAGTATTCTGAGAAAACTACTCCAAGCTTGTACTAAAGAGGCACCCTTCTTGAGCCCGGATGGGCACATGTATAAGCAAGTAGATGGGGTCGCTATGGGTTCTCCCCTAGGTGTCCTGTTTGCAAACTTCTACATGGGTACCATCGAGCAAAAAGTCTTAGTCGACATGAACTTGAAACCGGCCATATACTGCAGGTATGTTGACGACATTTTTACACAGGTACCTGATGTCAGACATCTGCAGGAGCTGAAGGAGGCATTTGAGCAGAGTTCCGTGCTGCGTTTCACTTACGAGACGGAAAAGGATGGGAAGCTGCCTTTTCTAGATGTAACAGTCATGGAAAAGGGCGGAGGTTTCCACACTGCAGTCTACACAAAGGAAACAAACATAGGAATGTGCCTAAATGCCAACAGCGACTGCCCTGACAGGTACAAGAGGAGTGTTGTTAACGCATACGTCGACCGTGCTCTCAGCCACAGCTCAGAATGGAAGCAAGTCGACGAAGAACTCTGTAGGGTAAGGCAGGTTCTAGTCAATAACGGTTTCTCCAATGGTTTCATCGAAGACATCATAAGAAGGAAAGTGAAAAGCCATGCAACCTCCGAAGAGACAACTAACACAACACCTATACCCCCTATTAGACTATTTTACAGGAACTTCTTTTCCACAGCTCATAAAACAGAGGAAAGGGTCCTGAAAGATATTGTTAATAGAAACGTTATCCCTACAGACAAAAATCAGAGGATACAACTGACGATTTACTATAAAACCAGAAAAACGGCCAGCCTACTCATGAGAAACTCTCCAGACACGAAACAGAACGCTTTAAAAGAGACTAACGTCGTCTATGCCTTCAAATGCCCACTTGGGGACTGTAAGCTCCAAAAAACCCAGTATATAGGCAAGACAACAACATCTCTTTCTAGGCGTTTAACGATGCATAAACAACAGGGCTCCATTAAGGAACATATAATCTCTTCCCATAACCAAACCATCGCCAGAGAAATCCTAGTAAACAACACAGAAATCATCGATAGGTACAGCGATAGCAGGCGGCTTGACGTTTGCGAGGCACTACACATCAAGAAGTCAACACCAGCAATCAACAGCCAATTATTGCACAACTATATTCTACCCACCTCAAGACTCCGCTCCAATATAGAAGCATCAAGAAATATGGACCAATAGGCTTTCTACAAACACTTCTATTCAATATCCATTGTTTCGTGTTCTGTCTTGTGTTGATACTTTTAATACCCTATTAATATCCTCTAATGCCACATCATCCTTCCCACCTCACTCAAATGTAATGCCACATCACCCTTCCCACCTCACTCAAATGTAGATATAAAATCAGGGAAACGCAAGTTCTAATCAGTTGTGTATTTGTGAAGTCTTTGAAAATGTAATAAGTTTTACGAAACGCGCCCGTGTCGCGTCAGACTAGAAATAAAAATGAATTTTGGAGAAGTGATTTTTGATTTACCTCCAACAGTGAAGCATAATGTACGAAAGATTGAGAAAATTCGTGTTAGAATTATTAATCTTACTTTTTCGGTCATATTTAATAAAATATGTCTACAGGAAAGACTGCTACCAAAATATACTAATGTTAAAGTGCACGACCCAGCAGCAAGGAATCAAGCCTTCACGATAAAATATCGCCAGGATCTGATTCGTGATCAGATATACAAGGCAGAGAATGAAATCAAAGACAAAAAAACGCAACTACTTCATGCTACAAACGAGTGGAGAAATAGCAACATCGACCATAGTATCCGTACCCGCATTGAACAACACCTCGACATCCTCACAGACCAACATCACCTCAGCACTGAAACAAGGATTATCAAGAAACTAACAACATTATATGGAGGACCTATGGCAATTCCACGACCAAGAGATGGCTTCCTGAACCTTGCAGGAATTAACCTCACTGAGGACCAAGTCACTCTCCTAAATCTGGGCATAAACTGTCATGTTATGTCCAGACCGAGTGAAATGGCCCGGAAAGTGGAGTTGGAAATTCTGTTGGACGACATATTCGACCTCGAGACACAAAAGAAGGTCACTACCAAAGATACCTTACAAGCAGAACTTATTGCAGAAGGAGGAAAGAATCGAGGCAACTACAGAAGCACCATACTGTCCCCCGAGCTTAGAGCGGCAGCTAAAAGCCTTCGTGAGAACAAGGAGATAGTTGTCAGGAGAGGTGACAAGTCGCCAATATATGTCATTCTTAAAAAAGACGAATATCTGGCGAAAATGAACATCATACTCTCTGACCAAACTAAGTTCCAAAGGGTAACGAAGGACACTACAGCCGAATTAAAAGCAAAGGTCAACAAACTGATCGAAACTGTGAACGCCAAGAAATCCGGACTCCACCTGCCAAAGATCATTGGGGAATATAAACCTGGGTATGCGTATGGAAATGTCAAGACGCACAAGCCTGGAAACCCACTTCGGCCAATCATTAGCCAGATACCCACACCCACGTACAGATTGGCGAAGCGACTCAACGGCCTGCTGACTCCTTATGTTCCTTGCGCCTTCAGCCTGAAGTCTCCAAAGGAATTTGTGGACTTACTGCGGGGCGCACGGGCCACAGGGATAAGAGCCTCGTTGGACGTAGAATCGCTGTTTACCAACGTACCTGTGGACGAGACAATCGGAATGATAGCCGACAGAGTGTATCGTGATCCAGCCTGTACTCCTCTTGACATGCCAGAAAGTATTCTGAGAAAACTACTCCAAGCTTGTACTAAAGAGGCACCCTTCTTGAGCCCGGATGGGCACATGTATAAGCAAGTAGATGGGGTCGCTATGGGTTCTCCCCTAGGTGTCCTGTTTGCAAACTTCTACATGGGTACCATCGAGCAAAAAGTCTTAGTCGACATGAACTTGAAACCGGCCATATACTGCAGGTATGTTGACGACATTTTTACACAGGTACCTGATGTCAGACATCTGCAGGAGCTGAAGGAGGCATTTGAGCAGAGTTCCGTGCTGCGTTTCACTTACGAGACGGAAAAGGATGGGAAGCTGCCTTTTCTAGATGTAACAGTCATGGAAAAGGGCGGAGGTTTCCACACTGCAGTCTACACAAAGGAAACAAACATAGGAATGTGCCTAAATGCCAACAGCGACTGCCCTGACAGGTACAAGAGGAGTGTTGTTAACGCATACGTCGACCGTGCTCTCAGCCACAGCTCAGAATGGAAGCAAGTCGACGAAGAACTCTGTAGGGTAAGGCAGGTTCTAGTCAATAACGGTTTCTCCAATGGTTTCATCGAAGACATCATAAGAAGGAAAGTGAAAAGCCATGCAACCTCCGAAGAGACAACTAACACAACACCTATACCCCCTATTAGACTATTTTACAGGAACTTCTTTTCCACAGCTCATAAAACAGAGGAAAGGGTCCTGAAAGATATTGTTAATAGAAACGTTATCCCTACAGACAAAAATCAGAGGATACAACTGACGATTTACTATAAAACCAGAAAAACGGCCAGCCTACTCATGAGAAACTCTCCAGACACGAAACAGAACGCTTTAAAAGAGACTAACGTCGTCTATGCCTTCAAATGCCCACTTGGGGACTGTAAGCTCCAAAAAACCCAGTATATAGGCAAGACAACAACATCTCTTTCTAGGCGTTTAACGATGCATAAACAACAGGGCTCCATTAAGGAACATATAATCTCTTCCCATAACCAAACCATCGCCAGAGAAATCCTAGTAAACAACACAGAAATCATCGATAGGTACAGCGATA
This sequence comes from Procambarus clarkii, assembly GCF_040958095.1. Classification (NCBI taxonomy): domain Eukaryota; kingdom Metazoa; phylum Arthropoda; class Malacostraca; order Decapoda; family Cambaridae; genus Procambarus; species Procambarus clarkii. The sequence continues at coordinate 969,663 of NC_091225.1, forward strand.
GCAGGCGGCTTGACGTTTGCGAGGCACTACACATCAAGAAGTCAACACCAGCAATCAACAGCCAATTATTGCACAACTATATTCTACCCACCTCAAGACTCCGCTCCAATATAGAAGCATCAAGAAATATGGACCAATAGGCTTTCTACAAACACTTCTATTCAATATCCATTGTTTCGTGTTCTGTCTTGTGTTGATACTTTTAATACCCTATTAATATCCTCTAATGCCACATCATCCTTCCCACCTCACTCAAATGTAATGCCACATCACCCTTCCCACCTCACTCAAATGTAGATATAAAATCAGGGAAACGCAAGTTCTAATCAGTTGTGTATTTGTGAAGTCTTTGAAAATGTAATAAGTTTTACGAAACGCGCCCGTGTCGCGTCAGACTAGAAATAAAAATGAATTTTGGAGAAGTGATTTTTGATTTACCTCCAACAGTGAAGCATAATGTACGAAAGATTGAGAAAATTCGTGTTAGAATTATTAATCTTACTTTTTCGGTCATATTTAATAAAATATGTCTACAGGAAAGACTGCTACCAAAATATACTAATATATATATATATATATAATGTGTGTGTGTGTGTGTGTACTCACCTAGTTGTGCTTGCGGTGGTTGAGCTCTGGCTCTTTGTCCCGTATGTATGTATTCATATATATATATATATATATATATATATATATATATATATATATATATATATATATATATATATATATATATATATATTTATATATATATATATATATATATATGCGAACAAGCCTGAATGGTCCCCAGGACAATATGCAACTGAAAACTCACAGCCCAGAAGTGACTCGAACCCATACTGCCAGGAGCAACGCAACTGGTATGTACAGGGACGCCTTAATCCGCTTGACCATCACGACCAGACATAAGGAAGTGATAGCCAAGGCTATTTGACCCACTTCCCTGCTGGCACTCAGATGGTAATCTTGGGCATAGCATTTTATCAAATCACCTCATTTTTGGGGCAACACGTGAGGAACACAAATGCGAACAAGCCTGAATGGTCCCCAGGACAATATGCAACTGAAAACTCACACCCCAGAAGTGACTCGAACCCAATACTGCCAGGAGCAACGCAACTGGTATGTACAGGGACGCCTTAATCCGCTTGACCATCACGACCAGACATAAGGAAGTGATAGCCGAGGCTATTTGACCCACTTCCCCGCTGGCACTCGGATGGTAATCTTGGGCATAGCATATGGGTTCGAGTCACTTCTGGTGTGTGAGTTTTCAGTTTATATATATATATATATATATATATATATATATATATATATATATATATATATATATATATATATATATATTAATATTATATATCCTGCCTGAAATGCTGCGTGTACTAGTAGCTTTACAAGATTTTGTGGTTATTCTCTATATCTGGTTCACCTAACAGTAAATAAGTACCTGGGAGTTAGACAGCTGCTATGGGCTGCTTCCTAGGGATGTGTGTGTGTGTTTGTATTCATGTTGAATTTTACAAAGTAGGAAGAGATGTTTGTAAAAAAAAAAATCAAATATTTTTGAAAGTATAAGTAGATTTGATATTTTTCTCTAATTGTCTATTTCTGCTGTCTCACCTCCTTTATAAAATGGCATCATTCTTGCTTTTTTAAGGATATCAGGAAAAGTAAGGCACTCCAGAGATTTGTTGACTCCTTCCTAGTGTTGCCTAGCCCAGCCCAGCCAAGACAAGGCAGGCTGGGCATCCTAGCCTCACGCAGCTTAGCCCCAACCTACATGTAGCATCCCAGACCATCCTAAGTGATCATTACCTTACTGGCTGTGTTTTCTCTTCAGCCCTGAATGTAATGTGGTGGAACATAAGCAGATACATATCAGGTCTTAGAGAATCTGTACTTAATACATTTCTTAATAATGTCTCACAAATATTTAAATAATTAAAAAAAAATTATATAATAACTTCATATTATTCTTGCAATTTATTTTTGCATTTTTTTTTATACAAAATTTACATTTTAAAAGATTACCTCTATTTTTAGATTGATGACTTGAAGACTACAGTGCCATCCACAGCAAATCATGGTCTTAAAATATCTCCTAGCAATGACGAGACCAATTTTCACAGAGATCAAATTTTTGCTAAGCAGTAGTCACAGGTAAATATATATTATATATATAATATTATATATATAATATTATATATATAAAATTAACTACTTCATTGCTCAAAGCACCTTTAGACATTCTAAGAGTTGTGCTATTTTATTAATTAATTAATTAGGCTATATTTTAATGTTTTGTAATGTTTTCATTACTTTTTCTGTTTTGAAATATAAATTGTTGAGTTTTGAAACATTTTATCATTAACTATACCTGAATATTTATAAACAAAAAAATACCAGAACTATGTCCTTGACAATTGCACTAAGAAGTCTTTGCCAAAATCAGGTGCTCAGTGCAGTAGTTAAAAACTTAAAAGTTGTACCACCTCTGGTGCAAGATTAGGGACCCATAGCCTCAGAGAAGAAAATAGAGAGTACTCAGAGAAGGCCTTGAATAATAGGCAGGCTGTTTGTCTGTGTTTCGACGGTAAGCTTGCTGACACCAAATGTAGTTACCTAAGTGTAGTTACAGGATTAGAGCTACGCTCGTGGTGTCCCGTCTACCCAGCATTCTTTGTCACATAATGCTTTGAAACTACTGACGGTCTTGGCCGCCACCACCTTCTCACTTAACTTGTTCCAACCGTGTACCACTCTGTATGCGAAAGGAAATTTTTTTATATTTCTTTGGCATCTTTGTTTAGTTAGTTTAAATCTATGACCTTTTGTTCTTGAAGTTCCAGGTCTCGGGAAATCTTCCCTATTGATTTTATCAATTCCTGTTACTATTTTGTACATAGTGATTTTATCACCTCTTTTTGTTGTCTTCTAGTTTTGGCATATTTAATGCCTCTGACCTCTCCACATAGCTCTTGCCCTTTAGTTCTGGGAGCCACTCAGTAGCATGTCTTTGCACCTTTTCCAGTTTGTTGATGTGCTTCTTAAGATATGGGCACCACACAACCGCTGCATATTCTAGCCTTGGCCGAGCAAAACTCGTGAACAATTTCTTTAGTATTTCGCCATCCATGTATTTAAACAAAATTCTGAAGTTAGAAAGCGTGGCATAGGCTCCTCACACAACGTTCTTTATGTGGGCCTCAAGTGATAGTTTTCTATCTAGAATCAACCCTAGACCTCTTTCTTTTATCAGAATTATATAAAGATTTCTCACATAATTTGTAGGTTGTGTGGGATCTATGTTCTATTCCACATTCCATAACATGGCATTTATTCACATTAAATTTCATTTGCCAAGTGGTGCTCCATATACTTATTTTGTCCAGGTCTTCTTGAAGGGCATGACAATCATCTAAATTTCTTATCCATCCCATTATCTTAGCATCATCAGCAAACATGTTTATATAATTCTGTATTCCAACTGGTAGATCATTTATGTAGACAATGAACATTTCTGGTGCATGTACTGTGGTACTCCACTTGTGACACTTCTCCAGTCCGATTGCCTCTGATTACTGCCCTCATTTTTCTATCAGTCAGAAAATTTTTCATCCATGTTAGAAGCTTACCTGTCACCCATCCAAAATTTTCTAGTTTCCAGAACAACCTCTTATGTGGAACTCTGTCGAAAGCCTTTTTTATGTCTAGATAGATGCAGTCGACCCAACTACCTTTTTCCTTTAAAATCTCTGTGGCTCAATCATAGAAACTGAGTAAATTCGATACACAGGTTCTTCCAGATCGAAAACAATACTGTCTGTGTGATATTATATAATTTCTCTCAAGGTGTTCTACCCATTTAGTTTTTACTATTTTTTTTTTGTTTTCAATCCTTTCACTGTTACACTTGTCAATGATTCAGGTCTATAACTGAGAGAGGTGGGGTCTTCCCTGTTGCCACTTTTGTAGATTGGAACTATGTTAGCCTTTTTCCACATGTTTGCTATGACTCCTGTACACAGGGATGCCTGAAACATCAGGTGAAGTGGAAGGCTGAGCTCAGATGCACATTCTCTCAGAACCCATGGTGAAACTCCATCTGGACCAACTGCTTTGTTCTTACTTAGCTACTTTAGCATATTTTCCACTTCATCTCTAGACACCTCTATACGCTCTATGATGTTCTCAGAAATTCTTATTGTGTCTGGTTCTCTTAAGATTTCATTTTGTATAAACACACTTTGGAACTTTTGGTTTAATGTTTCAGACATTGCATTATCATTTTCTGTGAATCTGTTTCCTATTTTCAACCTCTGGATATTATCCTTTACCTGCAATTTGTTGTTTATGAATTTGTAGAATAGGCCCAGTTCTGTTTTACATTTATCCATTATCCCTTTTTAAAAATTTCTTTCTGCCTCTTCCCTTACTGCTGTATAGTTGTTTCTCGCATCTTTGTATCGCTGGTATGATTGGGGGTTTGGCTTCTTTCTATTTTGATACCTGCTTGATGGGGTTCTGCTCTTCTACCCCCCAAGCCCGGCCCGAGGCCAGGCTCGACTTGTGAGAGTTTGGTCCACCAGGCTGTTGCTTGGAGCGGCCCACAGGGCCACATACCCACAACATCCCGGCTGATCCGGAACTTCTCTTAGAAAACAGTACAGTTTTATCCTGAAGATGTCCACGGTTGTTCCGGCAGGAACAACCGTGCAACCGTGCTCTGAAGGGGAAAGTGAATACTGAGCAGTACTCGAGACAGGACAACATAAGTGACTTGAAGAGTACAACCATTGTGATGCGATCCCTGGATTTGAAAGTTCTCATAATCCATCCGATAATTTTTTCTGGCCGACGCAATATTTGCTTGGTTATGCTCCCTAAACGTTAGATCGTCGGACATCATTATTCCCAAATCCTTGACATGCTGTTTTTCTACTATGGGAAGATTCGATTGTGTTTTGCACCCTGTATTATGTTTCAGATCCTCATTTTTGCCGTACCAGAGTACCTGAAATTTATCACTGTTAAACATCATGTTATTTTCTGCTGCCCAATCGAAAACTTTGTTGACATCTGCTTGTAGTTTTTCAATGTCTTTCATTCCATTTTTGTGTCTTTTGGTCTGTGGCCCTCTCTCAATTTCTGTTGAACCAATCCTGTTTTCTGGCCCTGCATCTCTGTTTTGGTATGAATGTTTGTGTGCCTTCATTGTATATTTTGCAAAATTTGGCATACATTTAATTTACTTCCCTGTCTAGCAACACGTCTGCCTAATTACTTATTAAAAAAAATTTGAAGTTCCCCATAGTGACCTCTCTCTCTTGAAATCAAGTTTATCAACTGTTTCAATGTCCCCATTTTCTGTGTGTGTGTGTTTGGAGGCTAAGCTTGCTGATACCATGTGTGTGTGTGTTTGGAGGCTAAGCTTGCTGATACCATGTGTGTGTGTGTGTGTGTGTGTTTGGAGGCTAAGCTTGCTGATACCATGTGTGTGTGTGTGTTTGGAGGCTAAGCTTGCTGATACCATGTGTGTCTGTGTGTGTGTGTGTTTGGAGGCTAAGCTTGCTGATACCATGTGTGTGTGTGTGTTTGGAGGCTAAGCTTGCTGATACCATGTGTGTGTGTGTGTTTAGAGGCTAAGCTTGATGATACCATGTGTGTATTTGGAGGCTAAGTTTGCTGATACCATATGTGTGTGTGTGTTTGGAGGCTAAGCTTGCTGATACCATGTGTGTGTGTGTGTGTTTAGAGGCTAAGCTTGATGATACCATGTGTGTATTTGGAGGCTAAGCTTGCTGATACCATGTGTGTGTGTGTTTGGAGGCTAAGCTTGCTGATACCGTTTGTGTGTGTGTGTGTGTGTTTAGAGGCTAAGCTTGCTGATACCATGTGTGTGTGTTTAGAGGCTAAGCTTGATGATACCATGTGTGTATTTGGAGGCTAAGCTTGCTGATACCATGTGTGTGTGTGTTTGGAGGCTAAGCTTGCTGATACCATGTATGTGTGTGTGTGTGTGTGTGTGTTTGGAGGCTAAGCTTGCTGATACCATGTATGTGTGTGTGTGTGTGTGTGTGTTTGGAGGCTAAGCTTGCTGATACCGTTTATGTGTGTGTGTGTGTGTTTAGAGGCTAAGCTTGATGATACCATGTGTGTATTTGGAGGCTAAGCTTGCTGATACCATGTGTGTGTGTGTGTTTGGAGGCTAAGTTTGCTGATACCATGTGTGTGTGTGTGTTTAGAGGCTAAGCTTGATGATACCATGTGTGTATTTGGAGGCTAAGTTTGCTGATACCATGTGTGTGTGTGTGTTTGGAGGCTAAGTTTGCTAACACCGTGTTTGTACTCACCTGTTTAAATAATAATAGGGGTGTGTACCACCTCTGGTGCAATTGTAGGGACCCACAGCCTTGAAGAAAATAGAGTATTCAGAGAAGACCTTGTGGATTCTCACTGAACACTAATCTTTTCTTCTCCTATCACCCTTCTTATTTTGTTTTATGCTGTATTCTATTATATATCATATAAATACATAGCCAAATGGCAATATTTATTATGTATATACAAAAAGAAGACATCCACTTTATTTTTTTTCTCTCCTTTGTTTCTATGTGGATTTTGTTGTGACTAATGATTCTCCTCCTTCCCATCAACAGGTCTTCCTCACTGGGCTTGCTCGGCTTTTGTGTTACTGTGAGGGTGCCATCATCGTTTACCCTTCAAGACTGACTCATGCTGGCATTGCATTTGTGGACTTCCCTTCACAGTAAACAGTCCTCCATATGGTGATTGTCCAGGGCAAGCAGGGTGTGACTGCCATCTTGGAGAAGCAGGGTCTTTTAATATGAAGAATCTTCCGTCTTCTCTACTTACGCCAGCTTGTGCCGGCCTTGCATTCTTGTTACTTCATGGCCCTTGGGCCTTTTTTATTTATTTTACATAATAATTTTTTTTATTAATACCCGTGTTTCACAAGAGATCCTTAACATTTTAAGCACCAATTGTATTGACTAATGTACGTCTTGTAACCTTTAAGACATAAATAGACAAGACATAGATAAATGAGTGAATAATACTGAGTGACTAGGTTAGGGCGAGGAACATAGTACAGTGTCTGGCTTTGGAAGAATGCCTACTGTTTTAGAAACCTTATTGCCATGATCATAATCGTATGGGTTAAAAAGCATTTGTTGTCACTCCTACACAGTGGCTTGTTGAGCTTGAAACCTTTGCTCCTTGTTCGTGTTACATCTGACCTTTTCAAGAAATTGTATGAATCAATATCCTCCAAATTGTTCAGTATTTTAAAGGTTTCGCTCTATTACTCTCTCATTTGCATATATCTAAGCATATAGATTAGATATAGATTTAGATTAGATTTTTTAGTCAGGTAAAGGTACATACATTGCAGATGAGTTACAAAGGGAAAGACAATGACTAGAGTTCACTAGCTCTATTGGAAGAGAAACGTCTGCAAGACAAGTGTGGGCAAAAATTAAGGTAGCTAAGGGGAGCAGAGCCCGGCCTGCGGCTCACAACGACCCCCAGGGTAAGGCTGAAGAACTAATTCACAAGTGGAGTGATGCAGCATCATCCTCCTCCCTCCCTGCAGAAGTAAGCAGGGAACAGCTCCTCCGACATAATGACAGAAGGATTAGGATAAAAAGAGCACAATCTAGTGATGACGAGTATGGGGAACCAATTACAGCCAAGGAAGTAAAGGGGGCTATGAAAAGGGTAAAAGTACAGCACCTGGTGAAGATGGCGTCACCTACGACATACTCAATGCACTGTGTGAAGTGTCTGGCAATCCACTACTCCACCTGTTTAACAAGTCATTCCTATGTGGAGTGTTGCCCACACAATGGAAACATGCAATAATGGTCCCAATACCGAAACCCAATGACCCTGGCAATTATAGACCTATCAGTCTCATGTAATGCACTTGGAAGATGCTTGAAAGGATCATCCTAAACCGACTATTGCACAAAATAGGCAGGTTAGGGGAGGGGTCAATGGATTTGTTAAAGGACGGAGGACAGCAAACTATAGTTAATTACCTTGCTAATGATACAGCTAAGTACTCCCAATAAACTCGCACCTCGGGGCAAAATTTTAAAATTTAAAATACAATACCTAAAGCCACTAATACGCATAGCGTTTCGGGCAAGTATATACGAAGTAAAACCCAAACAAAGAACTGACTCCGTAGGACCCATAAAAGATGAGACTAACAATTTTAAGTTGTATCATAAAAGGGCGGCAAACACTCTCAATGAATACCTAACATCAGTGTTCACACTAGAAAGCTTGAATGACATCCCATCACCAACACAAATGTTTGTCGGAGGTAAGGAGAATGAATTAAGAGAAATACCAATTACACGCGACACAATCAGGAAGAGCATTGACAAACTAAAAGACTCAGAAGCCCAAAGTGTAAATGGATTTAAGTCCCAAGTCGTAAAGGAACTGGCAAATTAATTGGGTGGTTGTAGGTAGGAGCAGCCTCGTATGGGCCGGTGGGCCTTCTGCAGTTGCCTTTGTTCTTGTGTTCTTGTGTTCTTATGTTGAGTAGCAACATTTGCAAATTTGCAGATGATACAAAAATAGGTAGGGAAATTAACACGGAAGAAGACTCACTATCACTTCAAGTTGATCTAAATAGGGTTTTGAAATGGTCAAAAGATTGATAGATGCAGTTTAATGCTGATAAATATAAAGTTTTGAGACTAGGTAATGATGATAGTTACAAGATACGAGCTAGATGGTGTTGAGATTGCGAGGTCGGATTGTGAAAGGGATCTGGGAGTTATGATTAGTAAGAATTTAAAACAAAAGGATCAATGCATGAATGCTCGTAATAAGGGAAATAGGACACTGGGATTTATTAATCGAAGTGTTAGTAACAAGACACCTGGTGTGGTTCTTCAGCTATATCTTGCTCTGGTTAGGCCCCATTTACATTATGCAGTTCAGTTTTGGTCGCCATATTATAGAATGAATATAAATTCACTTGAACGTGTCTAGAGTAGGGTGACTAAGTTAATTCCCCAAAATAGAAATCTTTTATATGAAGAAAGATTAACAAAGCTTAAATTGCATTCACTGGAAAAGCGAAGAGTTAGGGGTGATATGATAGAGGTTTACAAGTGGATGAATGGACATAACAAAGGGGATATTAGTAGGGTATTAAAAGTATCAACACATGACAGAACACAAAACAATGGGTATAAATTGGATAAGTTTAGATTTAGGAAAGACTTGGGTAAATACTGGTTTGGCAACAGGGTTGTTGATTTGTGGAACCAATTACCGCGTAACGTGGTGGAGGTGGGGTCCATCGATTGTTTCAAGCGTGGGTTGGACATGTATATGAGTGGGTTTGGGTGGTTATAGATAGGAGCTGCCTCGTATGGGCCAATAGGCCTTCTGCAGTTACCTTTATTCTTATGCTCTTAATTCACTATGCTTGCCAGTGAAACTCCTTTTCAGAAAATCGCTGGACCATGGAATAGTTCCCCTAGTAATAGTTGAAGGTGATGTAGTGATCGAGTAATCCATATACTCCATTATCTCATCATCATAATGGCATAACTAATTACACAAGCATTAATCCTATCCCTATTTACAGGTAACGGTTTTCCACCCTTCTATATCTTACTGTGAGGTGTCGTCACCGTACATAAGCAAGCGACTTGAGAATAGCACATTACGGGCTATTCATGCCCGTGCCACCTCTTGGGTGGCTTAATCTTTATAAATAAATCAGAATAGCACACACCACACGGGAGACATCTCCCGTCACGCAGGGTGCAGTCGCACCTCCACAGATCTCCAGTATCAGCTCTTGATACTGGTAATGGCTCAAAAGGGCCACCACTTACGGGGTATTCATGCCCGTGTCACCTCTTGAGTGGCTTAATCTTCATCAATCAATCGAATAGCACACAGTACAATCTCCAGTCAAGAATGTAGCACTCGGCGTGTACAGTTCTAATCGACCCAAGACGCTACAGCCTCGACACAGAGCAGACAGCAGACTACGACCGTTGTTCAGGTCCATGTAAACTACATCTACCCGAAGTCCTTCGTCTGAATAGCCAGTTACCAGTTACAGGAGATACTTTTTCACCCACAGAGTTATTAACTCATGGAACCGCCTACCCACCGAAGAGGTACGTGGCAAAACGATGCTGATTTTCAAAATATACCTGGAAAAGATCATTCCTCCCTACACCTGGGGGGTACCTTCGTTAAAGTAAAAAGGTATACAGAAATAACAAAGAAAATAGATATGAATACTATTACCTTTGATGTTAGTAGTAGTTGTGCAAGTGAGGAGAAAGAAAAAATATTACGGAGTTCATGGATGAAAGTAGATTGATAATATTATCTTGGAACGTTAATGGATTAAAAACTAGAGCGGTGGATGTACACTATTATACTCTTAGAGAGAATATTAACATAGCAGCACTCCAGGAAACTGGGGATAGGGATGGTAATAATCTGAACATGAAGATGAACATGTTGAACATGAAGATGTTCAACTGCTGGGCGAGCCCTCTCCTCATCTGAGGGAAGGGAGATTAGATTATGCTTGTTTGATAAATGCTGAGGGCATAGAGGAGAATTGTCTTACTGTGGATGAAATGCTAAGAGATTTTGCATTACAAATACAGCTTAAACTAGATAAAAAGCATGCCTGCCTTCAGAGGAAAAGCTTAAAGTTTAATAAGGGAGAATTAAGGGGTCTTGTTGGTCATATTAAGTCTTGGTATGATACTTATAAGCCAGATTCGGCAGAAGCATTTTATTAAGATTTAATTAAGGAGGTAGATGTATTTAATGCAACATTGAACCGGAAAACATCTGGTATAGAAAAGCATCCCCCCATAAAAGTGTGCGGAGAAGAGAAAGGAAATTTGGAGCAAGTATTGGCAGGAGTTTGCAGAGAAAGTTAGGAGTAACAAACTTGAAGGAAATCTGGCAAGACATAAATGAAATAAGGGGTAAAAGCATAATTTTGTTGCACATCCTGACCAGTAAGGAATTGCAAAAGGTCTCGTAAATAAATGGGCGGAAGCTGCCAAACTTAGTTCATTTAATTACCCGCTGTAACGAGAGAGTCGTTTGATTCTTGGAAAGATCTAAGAAAGGATTTTATACTTACAGCAGGTAACAGTGGTGATGTCACTTGCACAGGTATTACCAGAGAAGAACTAATAACGGCGATTAAAGTTGGGAAATCTACCGCCCCCTGGGGAGGATGGAGTAACTTATGAAATACTTAATGAACTTGCCATTATGACGAAAAGCCCGCTGTTAGACCTCTTTAATATTAGTTATAAAGAGGGCAGAATTCCCAGTAAATGAAAAAGAACTATGATCATCCTTATCCCTAAAGCCAATGGAGAGTACAGACCTGTGTCTTTAACCTCGTGTTTTTGTAAAATGATGGAGAGGATCATTTTAAATAAACTTTTGTATATAATAGGTGATCAGCTGTCTAATAATTTTTCGGGTTCCTCAGAGGAAAAAGTACCTCTGACTGTATTATTAAATGTCTAGCTAATGGTAATGATTATTATAGAATTTTTATTGATTTATAAGGAGCTTTTGATAAAGCCAACAAAGAGGTTATTTTATATGAATTAGCTGGTCTTGGTGTTGAAGGGAGATTATTGCGCTGGATAGGGGATTATCTTCAGGAAAGGAAGGCTCAGGTGTGGTATCAAGGTTGTATGGTTCAAGGTATCAAGGTCAAGAACTCTGCACACCTCAGGGAGGAGTGTTGAGTCTCACCCTGTTTAATGTACTAATGAATAAGATAGCATCTGAGAAATACTCAAATTGGGTAACTCCAATCATATATGCTGATGATATTTTGTTTCAGGGCAAAGATATTTCAAAGATTCAAACAGTGTTGGACAATTTCGGAAACCAGTGTCACCACATGGGACTAGTGGTTAATGAAGACAAAACTAAAGTTTGAATGTAGAAGTCGGAGGCCCATTATATTGGAAATAAACGGTAAAAATATAGAGTTAATATATATAAATATTTAGGCATATATGTTGGATATACCTATGAGAGTTTGGAAACTGAGATGAACAGACTGTTGACTCAATGTCGGAAGAGATTACAACCTCTGAAGGCCTTGGCATGCTGTGGAAAGGAGTGGGAGTCCAAGTGCTACGAATGATGTACTTGAGTACTGTAAGATTTCTTATTGATTATGCTGCACCTGTCATTTCTTGTTTTGGTAAAGGTAGGATGGGCAAGTTGGAGAAGATACAAAATGAAGCCGTTGGGGGTCGTTGTGAGCCGCTGCTACCTTAATTTTTGCCCACACTTGTCTTGCAGACGTTTCTCTTCCAATAGAGCTAGTGAACTCTAGTCAATGTCTTTCCCTTTGTAACTCATCTGCAATGTATGTACCTTTACCTGACTAAAAAATCTAATCTAAATCTATATCTAATCTATATGCTTAGATATATGCAAATGAGAGAGTAATAGAGCGAAACCTTTAAAATACTGAACAATTTGGAGGATATTGATTCATACAATTTCTTCAAAAGGTCAGATGTAACACGAACAAGGAGCAAAGGTTTCAAGCTCAACAAGCCACAGTGTAGGAGTGACAACAAATGCTTTTTAACCCATACGATTATGATCATGGCAATAAGGTTTCTAAAACAGTAGGCATTCTTCCAAAGCCAGACACTGAACTATGTTCCTCGCCCTAACCTAGTCACTCAGCATTATTCACTCATTTATCTATGTCTTGTCTATTTATGTCTTAAAGGTTACAAGACGTACATTAGTCAATACAATTGGTGCTTAAAATGTTAAGGATCTCTTGTGAAACACGGGTATTAATAAAAAAATTTATTATGTAAAATAAATAAAAAAGGCCCAAGGGCCATGAAGTAACAATAATGCAAGGCCGGCACAAGCTGGCGTAAGTAGAGAAGACGGAAGATTCTTCATATTAAAAGACCCTGCTTCTCCAAGATGGCAGTCACACCCTGCTTGCCCTGGACAATCACCATATGGAGAAGGACTGTTTACTGTGAAGGGAAGTCCACAAATGCAATGCCAGCATGAGTCAGTCTTGAAGGGTAAACGATGATGGCACCCTCACAGTAACACAAAAGCCGAGCAAGCCCAGTGAGGAAGACCTGTTGATGGGAAGGAGGAGAATCATTAGTCACAACAAAATCCACATAGAAACAAAGGAGAGAAAAAAAATAAAGTGGATGTCTTCTTTTTGTATAGACATAATAAATATTGCCATTTGGCTATGTATTTATATGATATATAATAGAATACAGCATAAAACAAAATAAGAAGGGTGATAGGAGAAGAAAAGATTAGTGTTCAGTGAGAATCCACAAGGTCTTCTCTGAATACTCTATTTTCTTCAAGGCTGTGGGTCCCTACAATTGCACCAGAGGTGGTACACACCCCTATTATTATTTAAACAGGTGAGTACACACACGGTGTTAGCAAACTTAGCCTCCAAACACACACACATGGTATCAGCAAGCTTAGCCTCCAAACACACACACACACACATGGTATCAGCAAGCTTAGCCTCCAAACACACACACACACATGGTATCAGCAAGCTTAGCCTCCAAACACACACACACACATGGTATCAGCAAGCTTAGCCTCCAAACACACACACACACACACGGTATCAGCAAGCTTAGCCTCCAAACACACACACACACACATGGTATCAGCAAGCTTAGCCTCCAAATACACACATGGTATCATCAAGCTTAGCCTCTAAACACACACACACACACACAAACGGTATCAGCAAGCTTAGCCTCCAAACACACACACACACACACACACATGGTATCAGCAAGCTTAGCCTCCAAACACACACACACATGGTATCAGCAAGCTTAGCCTCCAAACACACACACACATGGTATCAGCAAGCTTAGCCTCCAAACACACACACACATGGTATCAGCAAGCTTAGCCTCCAAACACACACACACAAAAAATGGGGACATTGAAACAGTTGATAAACTTGATTTCAAGAGAGAGAGGTCACTATGGGGGAACTTCAAATTTTTTTTAATAAGTAATTAGGCAGACTTGTTGCTAGACAGGGAAGTAAATTAAATGTATGCCAAATTTTGCAAAATATACAATGAAGGCACACAAACATTCATACCAAAACAGAGATGCAGGGCCAGAAAACAGGATTGGTTCAACAGAAATTGAGAGAGGGCCATAGACCAAAAGACACAAACATGGAATGAAAGACATTGAAAAACTACAAGCAGATGTCAACAAAGTTTTCGATTGGGCAGCAGAAAATAACATGATGTTTAACAGTGATAAATTTCAGGTACTCAGGTACGGCAAAAATGAGGATCTGAAACATAATACAGGGTACAAAACACAATCGAATCTTCCCATAGTAGAAAAACAGCATGTCAAGGATTTGGGAATAATGATGTCCGACGATCTAACGTTTAGGGAGCATAACCAAGCAAATATTGCGTCGGCCAGAAAAATGATCGGATGGATTATGAGAACTTTCAAATCCAGGGATCCCATCACAATGGTTGTACTCTTCAAGTCACTTATGTTGTCCCGTCTCGAGTACTGCTCAGTATTCACTTCCCCCTTCAGAGCATGAGAGATTGCTGAAATAGAGGGAATACAGAGAACATATACGGCACGCATAGACGAGATAAAACACCTAAATTATTGGGATCGTCTCAAAGCTCTCCAAATGTACTCTCTAGAAAGGAGACGAGAGATATACCAAATAATATACACATGGAAGATACTGGAGGGCCAGGTCCCAAATCTACACAGTAAAATAACAACGTACTGGAGTGAACGGTATGGAAAAAAATGCAAGATTGAACCAGTGAAGAGCAGAGGTGCCACAGGCACAATCAGAGAGCACTGTATAAACATCAGAGGTCCGCGGTTGTTCAACGTCCTCCCAGCGACTATAAGAAATATTGCCGGAACAACCGTGGACATCTTCAGGAGAAAACTGGACTGTTTTCTAAGAGAAGTTCCGGATCAGCCGGGCTGTGGTGGGTATGTGGCCCTGCGGGCCGCTCCAAGCAACAGCCTGGTGGACCAAACTCTCACAAGTCGAGCCTGCCTCGGGCCGGGCTTGGGGGGTAGAAGAGCAGAACCCCATCAAGCAGGTATCAAAATAGAAAGAAGCCAAACCCCCAATCATACCAGCGATACAAAGATGCGAGAAACAACTATACAGCAGTAAGGGAAGAGGCAGAAAGAAATTTTTAAAAAGGGATAATGGATAAATGTAAAACAGAACTGGGCCTATTCTACAAATTCATAAACAACAAATTGCAGGTAAAGGATAATATCCAGAGGTTGAAAATAGGAAACAGATTCACAGAAAATGATAATGCAATGTCTGAAACATTAAACCAAAAGTTCCAAGTGTGTTTATACAAAATGAAATCTTAAGAGAACCAGACACAATAAGAATTTCTGAGAACATCATAGAGCGTATAGAGGTGTCTAGAGATGAAGTGGAAAATATGCTAAAGTAGCTAAGTAAGAACAAAGCAGTTGGTCCAGATGGAGTTT
>NC_091225.1:990283-993856 GCF_040958095.1 Procambarus clarkii
ACGATATCAAAAGTATCCGAGTCACCAAGAATGCTATCGAGGGACAGGTGACCGCGAGGGGCGGTCGGAAAGCAAGACACACGCTCGTCCTGGAAGTCAGGACATTCAAGAAGGACATGCACGACCGTAAGAGGGACAATGCAACTAGGACAATAAGGAGCAGGGCGGCGCTCCATCAAGTGACCATGGGTTAAGCGAGTATGGCCAATACGCAACCTCGCCAGAGCTGTTTCCCACCGCCGGTTACGGTGGAAGGAGGACGGCCACGAGGAAACACAACATTTAAGAGTACGTAGCTTGTTACCAGTAACAGACAACCAAGAAGCCTGCCAACGGGTAAGGACTGAGGAATGGATAACCGGGTAAAAGTCGGAATACGGAATGCCTTTACAAGAGATGGGACAAGAGCGGACAGCTTCCTTAGCGGCAGCATCCGCACGCTCATTTAAAGACACGCCAATATGGCTGGGAACCCAACAAAACTCAACCGACTTAAATTTACTGTGAACGAGAAACAGCCAATGCTGGATCTCGACAACTACCGGATGAACTGGATTAAAGCACCCGAGAGCCATGAGGGCACTACGAGAGTCAACAACAACCACAAAGGAAGACTGACAACGAGAAAAGGAGACGAAGAGCATAGAGAATAGCATAAAGTTCCGCTGTAAAGATGCTAGTCTCCGGAGGCAAGCGACACATATAAGTGCGATCAGGAAAAACAACAGAGTAGCCAACACCGTCCGCTGACTTAGACCCATCGGTGAAGACAGAAACGGAGCGGGAGTGAGAAGAAAAGTGCTCGAGGAAAAGGCGTTTTAGAACTGTAGGGGGGTAAAAGCTTTAGTGATACGAGTCAAGGATGTACAAAACCGCGGAAGAGGGACCCTCCACGGGGGCAAAGAAGGAACAACACGAGGAGAAACATCAGAAATACGAACGGAAAGAGAATCCTGCAGGCGAGATAACCGGACAGAAAGAGGGAGGTGGTGAAGAGGAACAGGAACCGCAGGAGGGGTAAAAGTTAAAGCACGACAGAGACGAGAGGAAGGATGTTGCAAGGACCGCGCAAGATAGCGAAGACAGTAGCGATCACGGCGGTCCTGGAGAGACAGGAAGCCAGTGTCAACATACAAGCTAAGGACGGGAGTCGAACGAAAGGCACCAGAACTGAGGCGCAACCCAGTATGGTGCAAAGCATCAAGACGGCGAAGAGTAGAAGGAGAAGCAGACGAGTAAGCAGGGCAACCATAATCGAGCTTAGACAGGACGAGAGAGGAATGAAAAGCAAGGAGAGGCGCCTATCTGCCCCCCAAGAAGTATGGGACAAGACCCGAAGGAGGGTAAGGGACTTAGAGCACTCAACACGGAGGTAAGAGATATGGGGAGACCAAGACAAACGAGTGTCAAGGAATAACCCAAAAGCTTCGCGGAATCTTTGTATTCAAGGGGATGACCATAAAGTGACAAAGAGGGACGAAGAACAACCCGCTTCCGCGTAAAAGTCATGGCACAAGTCTTAGAAGTAGAGAACTTGAAGCCATGACCTGTGGCCCAAGACGACACGGCATCAATCGCAAGTTGAAGCCGGCGTTGAAGGAGAGGCGAATCATCACCCTGACAACAAAGGGTAAGATCATCGACATAGAGAGCGGAGAAGACACCAGAAGGAAGAGGGAAAGAAGACCATTGAGGGCAACCAGAAAAAGAGTAGTGCTCAGAACACTACCCTGGGGCACACCTTCGTATTGCTAAAAGAGGGAGAGAGAGCGGTACCAAGGCGCACCCGAAAGGAACGACGAGAGAGGAAGCTGCGGAGAAAGAGAGGGAGATGACCACGAAGGCCAAAAGAATGAAGTGAGATAGGATATGATAACGCCAAGTGGTGTCGTAAGCCTTTTCTAGGTCAAAAAGGACGGCAACAACGGAGGTCTTCGCAGCAAAAGCAGTACGTATATAGACCTCCAAGTTCACCAGGACATCTGTCGTGCTGCGGCACTTGCGGAAACCAAATTGAGAAGGGGAGAGGAGGTGATGGTGTTCCAGGAACCACATCAGACGAACGTTAACCATACGTTCAAAGAGTTTGCAGACACAACTTGTGAGAGCAATAGGCGAAAGTCCTTAGGGGAAGTACCCAGAGACCCCGGTTTGCGAACAGGGAGGACAACGGCATCGAGCCAGTCCTCAGGGACTGACGACGACTCCCAGATCCGATTATACAGACTCAGTAAATACTGAGACGTGCTCGGAGGGAGATGGCGAAGCATCTCATAATGAATACCATCGGAGCCCGCCGCCGTAGAACCGCAGAGGGCCAGGGCAGAACGAAGTTCAGAGGAGAGAAGGGATCATTATATAGGAAGCTGAAGATGAGTGCAGAAACCTAAAGGACGAGACTCAAGGACAGGTTTACGAAGAAGGAAAGATTGGGAAGATGAAGACCAGAGCTAACAGAAGAAAAGTGGGAACCCAGTTCGGAAGCGACCTGCAACGGGTCCGCCACAAGAGTATCATGGAGGTGAAGGACCGGTGAAACATCGGGAACGAACTTACCCGCTATCTTGCGGATACGCTTTCAGATCTGGGCCAGAGGGGTTTCGGACGTAATTGTCGAGACATAAGATGCCCAACATTCACGTTTAGCCGTACGGATGGCCCTACGGGCCACCGCACTCGCTTTCCGAAAGAAAAGAAAAGAATCGGTCGTCTGCCTACGGCGGGCTTCTTCCAGGCTGCACGCTTACAGCGGACAGCCCGAGCACAGTCCGCATTCCACCAGGGAACGCACTTCCGTGGACCCCGAGAGGAAGAGCGAGGAATAGAGCGGAGGGCAGCGTCGAAGACAGTGTCATGAAAAAGGAGGAGAGCGCGAGAGAGGGGCAGAAGGGAGAGGTCAGAGAGAGTAGCACTGAGGGAAAATAGGGTCCAGTCCGCCTTAGCAAACTGCCACCTAGGAAAGAGGGAAGGGCGAAAGAGAAAAAGGAAACAAGGATGGGGAAATGATCACTTCCATGGAGGTCATCAGAACCTGCCATGTGAAATCTAAGTAAAGAGAAGAAGAGCAGAGAGAAAGATCAAGACAAGAAAGGGTGCGAGTTCGAGAGTCAAATGAGTGGGCTCACCAGAATTCAGAAGAGACAGGGAAGAAGAGAGGAGAAACGGCTCAAGGAGGCGACCCCGGGTATTCGTCAGAACGTCACCCCAAAGAGAATGACGACAATTGAAGTCACCCAGCAGGAGCACAGGCTCCGGCAAGGAGTCTAGGAGGTGTTTCAAATCAGGAAGAGAGAGCGGGACACTCGGGGGGAGATAAATGGAACAAACTGTGTACCATTTCCCCACAAAGATACGAGCAGCAGAACAATGGAGAGGCGAAGGAAAAAGTAAAGGAACAAAGGGAACATCAGCCCGAATCAAGAGAGCAGAAGAATTAGAAGCCCAGCAATGGCTGGGGGGGGGGAGAGAAAGGAATAGCCACGAAAACGACCAGGACGAGCACCAAGTATCGGCTCCTGGAGACAGACACAAAGGGCGAAAACCGCGAAACCAGAAGTTGGAGTTCGAGGAAAT